>NC_135861.1:8382386-8662386 GCF_031162955.1 Sander vitreus | reverse complement strand
AGAACACACAACATTTTAACTCTGATTTAAAGGTTGTCATTGTTGGTGCAAGTCTAATATTTAAAGTTTGTTAAAGTAAAAAGGGCCTTGACTCCATGAAAATATCGCAGCTTCGGCATTGCCAGTTTTCAGTCCTTGGTTGTTACAAGCACTTTGACACATTAAACGGAAACCCAGTTTACGAGATGCACGTGAGGACAGTGGGAACTTGATTTACAGCAAACCTGATTTAAAAAAAACGCCCGAGCTGACGTCAGCGTAGTGAGGTGCTGAGTCGTCAGTCTGACAGATTGTCAGCTGACAAATTTTGCATCCCCTCAGACATTTTTGGAAATAGGTCCTGGAATCCTCTGCTTCCCTTTTCATTCAAAGTTTGACATCGGATTTAATCGTCTCTTCCAGGTAGGATGTTTTCTCTTGACAATTGTTATCATGAAAACAAGTTGGACAGGTCGTTATGATTAAAGGTAACCTCTGTTGTATTGTGTTAACGACATTTAGCCATTTAATCTCTGCATATAAGGTAATAATAGAGAACTGTCACTGTTAAATGATTTATACATAAAGCCTAAAGCAATCCCTCCAAAGTTCACGAAGATCATTTGCATACAAGCCCGCGTCATGGCCCTGGGTATTAGGTGTATTGTTTTTCACGGCTGCATACTAAAATGCAAAGCTTTTTGAAGTAGGAGGCCTCAGGGCTAATGACGGGTAAGGACTAATGACTGAATTACCACATTGAACGAAATAATAACAATTTAACAAGGCTTGTAGATATGTGATGAAAGTATGTGAAATGTGTGAGCGCTGGAAAATCAAATCGTGGCACCGTTAGTTGACCCAGTTCTGATAACATGAAAGCACATGATAAGCATGTTTCACAGCCTTACTACATGTTTAACAGCTATGTCTCGACCAGAAAATGTTATACTGATGTTGATCCTGAACTATGTGAATCGGAATAATGATTTAATTAGTCGAGTGATCTGTGACTGTGATCAATTAACGTTACAATTACAGTCGTTTGTTGAATAAAATATATTTTTGATGATCAAGATGTAAACTGAGACATCAGAAAAACCGTGTGACAAAGAAACACTGTGTGTTAAAATGTCCAGTGCTATTATATACAACACGGAACACACATTTCCAACCCATGATGAGGGATAAATCCGATTAATTTGACGAAATGTACATTCCTGAATCCCGAACCAAATCAAACTTTTATTTTGAAGGCCTGGTTTGTGTTAGAGCTCGCGAACCGCTAGTCACGTGCCAATTTTGATACGCTCTTGCTGTGACGTTTCAGCCTGACGACCAATCAGCTCACAGACCCAACTTGTTTATTGCCTTCTTCCGTGTTGTTTTCAGTCTCCGAGGAGTTTTTGTTCTAATAAGGACCTTCTCGGTATGTCGGCGGCTTCACGGGCAGGATAAATTTGCTTTATTTATTTTCATTGTGGCAGTTTGTAGACGTTTTCGACGTAAAAGCCACAGGCAAGTTCCAACTGTTTATTAGGTCGTGGTAGTTAGCTAACGTTAAGTGGCTAACAAATAATTTGGATTATTTATTTTGTGGTTAATGTTGAGTGTAACGTTACGTTATTTAATGTGAAAGCGTTTCCCAATGTATAAATGTAGCCACACATATCACCACTTTAACTTGATCTTGATCTAACGTTAATCAGCGTAACAACAGAATGTGGATCTAGGCTGTTGTTTTCAAGTTTTCAACAACCTTTGACCCTGTTATCACCGTGTTAACTGAAAAACTGTATTTTGTCGAGATATGTGGGCCATATGTGTTGTTCTCTTTGGTGTTTATATATTCTTATAATACATCCATAGTTTATATGTCTGATCGAGTGTGTGATGAAGCTCCAAAAACTCCACAACTGTGCCATATGGTTAGATATTTGGATACTTTCTTTTGCCATTTTTATTGTATGCTGTCTTGGAAGCACAGTTTAAACATTGTTTGTATGCTGGCGATGTACCGATGTGTGTGATATATATATATATATATATATATATATATATATATATATATATAATATATTTATTTACAGAGCCTTTTCTCTCCAGAAGAATATGTTGACAGATGGAGTCCTCACGCGGAGTTCCTTTGGATCGGTCACTCAAGGAAACTTAACATCCCTGTGCCCTAATGGGACCAAATGGGTTTGGGAAGGGCTTGGGGAATGTGCCCAGGATGCGAGGGACATGGCGAGCATCTACTTAGGCCTCCTGTCCATCCTCTGCTTCATGGTGTCCTCACTTCCGTAAGTATTTGTGTTGGTGTCTGTGCTCTTTTATCTAAGCATCAACATAATTCTGTCTGTGGTTTCTGATTGCAGACAGTACTACAGCTCATGTAAAACCGGGAATATGGACAGCGCCCTCTCTATTTGGTTTCTGCTGCTGTGGTTGGGAGGTGACACCTGCAATCTGGTGGGCTCCTTCTTGGCAGACCAGCTTCCACTTCAGGTGACTTGTAGTGACATATTGCTATTCACAGTGTGAAGGTGTTTCCCATGACGGAGTAGGGCTGTAACTAACAGTTTTATGATCTATTAAGTTATGATTCATTGTTTTTCATCAACTCTATAAAATGTCAAGAGCAGTGATCATTAGAAGTTGTGAAAACCAGAAATTAAAATGTAAGATTCTTTTTTTTTTTCATTCAAAGAAATGAAGAACAGAAAAAAACAGATTCTTAAATTATTTAGAGCTATTACCACCTAATTATTGTTTGTGCTTTGATCAGTGAGATGATTAATGATTGTTCAATGATTGATGAATGATTATTCAAATTCTTATTGATTATTTTCTGTCAACTGACTAATTAATTACATGACTATTCATGTCAAGTAATGATTCAAATAGCGTTATAAGTGAATTCCATTAAAATTACTTTGTGGGAAGAAAAAAAAAAAAATGTGTCTTTCTCCTTGTCATCCAGACATATACAGCCGTTTATTACATCATAGCAGACTTGTTGATGCTGGCCATGTACATATACTACGCGAGGAACAGAATGGTGGAAAGTGAGTGGATTGTTTTTTGTATTGTATTTTGGAGCGGATCTGAATCACGGGGCAGATACACAAATTATTTCTCACTTTCAATAACATTGTGAGATGGGGCACATGTGCTGCATTCATGTGGTGTCAGAATAATCTAAAAAATTAGTTCCCGACTGGGAAAATACAGGTAAACGTCCCCTCAAATCGGAATGTCGACATTGCGAGATAGGGCATGTCTTGGCGAACGTCTGCACTATCCAAGTGCCCTTCTAGTTAACATATGGAATATAATTGAATAACCCCAAACATAGGGCTGCTCGATTATGGAAATAATCCTAATCACGATTATTATGGTCAATATTGAAATCACGATTTTTGAACACTATCACTCATTGACTTTTGGAAAGATGTTGCATTCTTTGAAGTTAAAAAAAACAGTGAACCAATCAACAGTGAAAACACTTTCAACTGTGATACTTCCCTGAAGACTTCTACAAAGACAATATAAGAGTTTATGTGCAAAACATAATGTGCAAAATACAGTCCTTCCAGAAAAATGTTTTTGTTGATGAGTTTTTTTGTGATTGCTGCAGGCAAAACTCCTTGATTATGCAGCACGTTTTCTTAAAAAAATGGATGGAATATGCGGGATATTTATGCAATTTTATGCGATGAAATTGCGGGAACTTGCAAAAACTGTGGTTTCATCATGGCTTCATCGCGGGGTTTGCAGCTTTTCGATGATGTTCACGTCGCGTAATTACGTCACTTCATAACGTTGGCAACAGGGGAAAATGGCTGCTCTTGTGTAAAGTAAACGCAACATTTTTCAACTTTCTGCTAAGATATATGTGACTTTTTTGCGCGGAAATTGGCAATTTATGCGGCGAAAGTGCGGCATATTTGAAAAAAAGCGGCCCCCCATAAATATTCCGGACTTTGGCTGATTATGCATTGAATTATGCGATCGCTCTGGAGGGGCTGAAAATAATCGTTTTTCTCCATTACTCTGTTTTTGTGATAGGTAGTAGCCAAAATCGTAAGCGCGATTAAAATTTCAATTAATTGCACAGCCCTACCCAAACATGTATTTTAACTCCAACTATGAAACAGTAGCTATAGTCTATAATGATTTAGCTACTACTAAGGCACTGCTTATTTTTTTTATTTTTTTTTATTTTTATTTTTTTTTATAGTTTATTAATGTTTAGAATCAGATACATTTTGACACAGAATTTTCAAAGACTGTGTGGACAAAAATATGATACATATATATTCAAGTGTTAATAAAAGATTCAAAACTATAAAAATACAACTAAGACAAACAACAAAAAAACAAAAAGGACAAACCTATATACAGACAGGGAGTAATCTTTTCAACATAGCCAGTGTTTCCTTTAGGATTTTTTTTAGCAGTTGGCTAGTTATCCTCGTGTGTCCGCGCTATTCTCCGACATGCACTCTAACAATGCAGACATATTTCTGATACCGTGGGGGGCAGAAATGTTGCCGTGGGGGGCCGCCACGGTCAAATCAACATAGAGGAAACACTGATAGCATATTCAGTAAAATAAAGAAATACGTTCAGGCCTATTAGATGTGGCATAGTTAAAAAACATCTCCATTCTATGATTTGGCACTGCTTATTTCTAAGATCAGTTTTATCTGATGTGGCTGCTTAATGAACAAGCTTCTCATATCCGTGCTGATAAGCAACGATCCAACACTAGTCCAGACCGAGAAAGAAGGTAATCGCTGTACCCTGTCATGATGTAATACACATGCCTCATGTTGCTGCGGAGTTTGTTACTTACTGGTGACCTTTAACGCAGCAGCCATTGAGGAATGTGCTTAGATGTTTTTCTCAGTATTGATACTGAACCCAGGTGTTGTTTCCAGGCAGAAGGGTTTTGCACGTGGTGGGTGTAGCCTGTGTCCTGGGCTTCACCACAAGCCTCGTCCATCTGCCCGGGTTAGGCACCCAACAGGAACTAAATCCTTCTGCGTTCAGAAGTCGCGCCTTGCTCTCAACCTCTAACATCAAGGTGAGTCATATTCATTTGCTTAATTGGTGACCTGAGGGAAGTGAACTAGTTATGTCAGGCTTTTTTTTGCTGGTGTAACGTTGTTGTGTCTTCCTCTCTGTCACTTCAGACTTTTACACCTAAAGAGATTATTGGTTTCTCCATCGGCTCTCTGTCGTCACTACTCTATCTCTCTTCCAGACTTCCCCAGATGTACACTAATGTGAGTATTACGAAGTGTAGATTCCTTAGTACTATTGGCTGCACACTGTAAGTGGTAGCCATTAACTAATACTAATACTTATGCTAATACTAAGAACAAATGGATAATAATGATAATTACAATAAGAATCCTCATCATATTTCAATGTAACTGAAAGCTGAGCAGATGGAAACGCGAGTGAATACAGTGGTGCTCATAAGTTTATGAACCCATGCTAAAGTTGACTAAAAAGAGGAATAAAAAAAAATCATCGTTTGGAAATTGATCTTAATGCCTTAATTAAAAACATTAGGAAAAATCTAACCTTTAAAGACACCAATTTTCTTTGTGAATGAATAATGTATTGTAAATAAATAAATGTTCTTCCTTAAAATACAGGGGGCATAAGTATACACACCCCTATGTTAAATTCCCATAGAGGCAGGCAGATTTTTATTTTTAAAGGCCAGTTATTTCATGGATCCAGGATATCTCAATGCAAATCAAACCAGCTATTAGGTTAACTGAAATAAAACCATGCCAATCTCTATCTATCCTGATAGAGAGATGATTTTATGGAAAGTACCCCATGCCAATCTCTAGGTATGGTGAAGGGGATGTGATGATGTGGGGCTATCTTAATTCCAAAGGCCAAGGGAACTTTATCAGGATGCATAGTATACTGGATCCATGAAATAACTGGCCTTTAAAAAAAAAACTCTGCCTTCCTCTATGGGAATTTAACATAGGGGTGTACTTACTTATGCCCCCTGTATTTTAAGGAAGAACATTTGTTTATTGACGATACATTCATTCACAAAGAAAATTGGTGTCCTTAAAGGTTGGATTTTTCCTAATTTATTTAATTAAGGAATTAAGATCAATTTCCAAAAGATGATTTTTTTATTCCTCTTTTTAGTCAACTTAAACATGGGTTCATCAACTTATGAGCACCACTGTATAGTTTGCTGACGGCATGGACGATTGCCTCTGAAATCTGCACACATCACTCCACTGGTGGAAAATACGTGATGGCAGTGTAAACCATTTTCTATTCCTTAAATTAAAATTTTCTATTCCTTAAATAAAGGTTTTCCCCACGTCCCATCTGGTCTTCTCATTTCTCCCCACAGTTCAAAAGGAAGTCGACAGATGGAGTGTCTTACTTCCTGTTTGCGCTGATCATTCTGGGAAACACCACATACGGCCTGAGTGTCCTGCTGAAGAACCCTGATGGGGACCAGGGGGAGAGTAGCTACATGGTCCATCACTTGCCGTGGCTCATCGGCAGCCTCGGCACCCTCTCCTTAGACCTCATTGTATCCTTTTAAAGAAAAGAAAACATGGCTGCCATTGCCTGGTCTCTTTGCACCCCACACAAGTGGTTGACTGAAGCATGAAGGTGCTTGCTGCTTTTGTTTTTAATTAACATAGACAAGGCAGAAGCATGTGACCTGATGATGACTGGGTGTTGTAGTTTTTTAAGGGCCAGCTCTCAAAAGTACTAGTGGAAAGATGGCAAGATCAATTTGGTTCTGTCAGTATCATTATCATACATCTTTAGCTCTTAGCCTAGCTCTGCTGTCTCAGTCTTCTGCAGTTTATTAAAAGCTGAATACGTACCTGGGGGGCGGGGGGTACAATTTCAAAAACCGTGAGTCATTTGGCCAATCACAATCACTCGCGTCGCCAGCCTTGGGCTGCATTCAAAGTTAGGGGGAGGAATGTGTTTTCTTCTGAGTTTGCAGGTATGTGAATATCAGTTGGTCCTAGCACATGGTACAGCACCATAGGACCTGCTTTGCCCCTAGATGAAGCGTTAGATGAGAAGATCCTGAATAATTCTACTTGTTGTTAAATTGCAATGTGAGTGGCAGCCACATTATGTCGGCAGGATAATTTAAAAACCAACCGCGACTACATTTTTACAGTCCTATGTCTGATACCATGGTGGCAGAAATTTTGCCATGGTGGCCGCCACTACAAAATCAACATAGAGGAAACACTGCACTCCTGTCATGTCTATTCGGTAAACGTGAAGCTACAGCCAGGAGATGATTAGTTAGCATAAACTACTGTAAGCTAACTGTGCCAACCAGCAGACACTCCTGAAAGTCTTTAGGTACAGTGGTCACTAGCAGAGTATATACAGTACATGGCAGCAAGGGCGGCGCTAGAAGGGGGGCACTAGGTGGCACCGGCCCCCCCTCCTGAAATATGATTCAGTTTTTAATACCAAAAATGAGGGTGTCAGCAAGTATTTTGTCATTTTATGGCCAAATAGTATCTTCTGTCCTTCTTAGTTGTGTGTGTTTCTAGCTGCATTAAACAGACTCTTTCCCAGGATTGCTTTAGATTTCCTTAACACTGTGGTTCAGATCTCCATCCAGTTCATAATTTACCGCAAAGCTAAGATGGAGGTGAACATCAATCACGGTGAGACAACGCCTTTGATCGGGAGCTAAACCAAAAAAACGGGACTGTACTAGTGGGACACGAACGGACACTTGCTTCCAATTAACCCTCAAAATCTCCAACCAAATCAGGATGAAAGAAAATTGTACATTTTAGTTGTATTATAAAGTTTTATTTATTATGCTCTAAAAATGTTTACAATGTTTTTATCTACAAAAGTACCGTGAATATAGAAATACAATTGATTTTATTTCTATGACTGTGACAGATTAAAGTGCTCATATTATGCTCATTTTCAGGTTCATAATTGTATTTAGAGGTTGTACCAAAATAGGTTTATGTGGTTTCATTTTCAGAAAACACCATATTTTTGTTGTACTGCACATTGCTGTAGCTCCTCTTTTCACCCTGTGTGTTGAGCTCTCTGTTTTAGCTACAGAGTGACACATCTCACTTTTGTTCCTATCTTTGTTGGGAGTCACACATGCGCAGTAAGTTCTGCTAGCTAGTCAGTTGCAGAGCATGAGGGCGTGCCATGCTAGCAGCTAGGCGAGCATTATAACGTGTGTTACAAAGTGACGCACGTTCGTCACGGAAGTAAAGGCTGGACTACAATAGAGCTGTTTGGAGCAGTTTGTGAACAGTGTTTTCTGTTGGAGGTGGTAAGTCCCTTTGGGGTGGACTTTGGGCTTTTTCACTTTGTAAACCTATAACGTGCACAAAAAAGATATATAACACAAAGGAAAGGGGAAAAGCCAAAAAGCATAATATGAGCACTTTAAGTTTTTTTTCAATTGGGTTCAGCTGCAATTATGTGATTTACACTGCTCTTAATGTTTGGTTTTAAAAGGACGATTAAGGGTTTTAGGTGTCGGACATGGATGGAAACTCCTCCTGTCAACCTGAACTCCTTCTCATGATTCTAGGTCACAGTCTTGGCTTGATGTCAGACTTCATATAGATGAGTCCGAAACCTGCTTGTCGTGGTGATCAGACCACGCAGAGGTTTCTCTAAAATGAATCCAGTTTTGTAAGTTGACAAACATTTTGACAGTTATGATGACACTAACCGCTGCGCACATGCAGTGATGAGTCTGAAGAAGAAATGTTTTGTAAAACATTTTCCAAATGTAAATTGTATTTAGTCAATTTTTAATTAATGCTTACACCGAGTGCTCTAATAAAAATAAAAAACTTTTGAGAATTTATTTTTTTGTTCATTTTAGATATATGTTTGTAATTGTAGTCATACAATTTAATTCTTTTCCTTTTTGTATTACAGACCAGTTTAGTTTCAATCAGTTTTGTTTACACTGGTGATCACTGAAAGTCACTTAACACAGATTTCCACTACCAATGTACACATTTTTAAAAACAATTTTTTTAATTCTCACTTTTTTGCACAATAAAAGTTTGTTTTGTACTTTGACATTATTGAATATGTTATGTGGGTCAGTGTGCTGTAAATATTAAACAATGAATAACACCTTTTCTCTGTTCTTTTTTTTAACTCTGGGTAAAGTGTTGGTGGAGTCATTTAGGATTCTCCCGATTATCTTCATAATTGTCTTTCTTTTATGAATTTTATTCTAACTGCTCGTCTTGAGAAAGAAACATTTTTGGGAGCTTTTCCTCCCCTACAGTTTACTCTTTTTCGCCTCCAGTTTTTCAGCACAGCAGAGGTTAAGGCCTGCTCTTGGCCTTGATGTTGACCTTTGACCCTTTGCCTTCCCTGACCTCGACCCCCTATGACTGTGTTTGACCTGATCATGGGAGGCCTTGACAGACCTTTTTTCGTCATTAGTAGATTCACACTGGCCTCTCAATTGCCCCCTCCTCCCTCATAACACCCACGCACACACACGCTTTCCTTCACTATTAAACATAATGCAATTACACACTCAAAACAGTAAGGGCCCACCCACCAAGGAAGCAAGGTCAGTACAAAAAAATATGGCTTCAGTGAGTGTGTGTGTGTGTGTGTGTGTGTGTGTTTGGGGGGTGGAGGGTTGTGAAACAGTGGCAGAGAGATTGTTAAGCGGGTTGGGGAGTTAGCAGGAAGAGCCAGTGATAGGGAGCATCCATCCATCACAAGGGATGAACAAGAGGCTGTTTATAAACACTCTATACTGGGAATTTCTTAATGAGATGATTCCATTCCTACATGCAGGGCAGGGCCCTTGTGGGCCCCTTGTGACTCAGAGGTTGCCAGTTCAAATCCCTAGTGCACCCAAAAGGCTTCTGGCTGGGAAATGTTATGGTAAATTTAGGATATTTTCAATTTGTCATTGTTGACATACATGCAGACACATAACCTTAAAATTCTTTTGTTCCCAGGCTTCATTTTTTTTCATGTTTTCCCAATTATTTCGCATACAATGTGTATAAATAATTTATTCTCCTCACTGACAGACTTGTCCAGCAAGAGAACGGTTACAGGAAAAGAAGATCTTTGGTCAGGCTCCCGCACGTCCAGCTAAAACACACATCAAGTGCAGCTGTCTGTTTACTCTGTGTGTGTGTGTGTGTGTGTGTGTGTGTGTGTGTGTGTGTGTGTGTGAGAGAGAGGGAGAGAGAGAGAATGGAGGCTGGGCTGGAATCGACATTACAAAAAGTGAAATAGTTGGACAAAGGGAGAGGACGTCGGGACACTTGGCGCAGCAGGAGGGCTCCCACCATCAACGGTGAGTCCACAACCTCTGCTTCTAACTAACACAACTGCAACATAATCAGAAATGTTCATAAGCCAACACATAGATGAGCATGTCACTACCGGGCACTCTGAATCAGTCTTATCTATAGAGGTTCAAAGAAGGGATTTTTAACATGACATTTTGTAATATTTCTGCTGCACTGTTTTCAACACTTAAATACCATTTCAATGCAATTCCAGCAAGGGCAGATCTTCAATGCAATTCACACCAGCTTAATAAGGTAACAGGTGTTTCTTATGAAGGCCATGCTGCATTAATGTCCAGCAGGGTCTGCTACTGTTTTTTTTTAAGGAATTCAATGTAGCTTTTGATTGCATTCAGCATAAATAACCATAGAAAACATAGTCTGAATTTTACAATAACCTCTTCAGATCAGAGGAAATGCTTTCAATCAAATTCTTTAAGTAGACACAACTGCCTTCTCATGATAGCCAAATACCCTTCAACCACACTCACTCACACATGCTCAGACATACGTTATGGACTTTACTCACCAACACCAAGGCCACTTTAATGTAAGCGCCAGTTTTCTGCGAGGATCAGTAAACAGTCCAGGCCATTATCGAGCTGCAGCTACCAGCCAGCAGCTCTCTGATAAAGAGAGGAGTTTGCCACGTGTAGAAGACATCCTGAATGGGATTTATGATGTGCTGAATTTATCTCCAGGCTTGTACTGTGAGTGATTCAGGACTAATGAGTTCAGGGGGTTTGCACATGCCATCAGTTTGTTTAAGAGAAAAGTTGACTTTGTTGCCTTTTTCTCTTTGGTTTTGTGTTACATGGAAATGCTAGATTTTGCTTTATTTCTCCGGTGTTCATCTCATCATTATTTCTCGGTGCACACATTTTCAGGAATTTTGGTGCAATTAGTTGCACAGAAAACTAACCAAGTCAGTGAACGCTCCAGAGTCCAATTGTAATAATAACTATGCTTGATGTGAACGTGCCCTAAAAGGCTTTCCCTTCTCCCTTCCTCCACTCCTTCTTTCGTGAAACTCATCTCCCAGGGGGCGAGGCCTCATTGTCAGGCCTGGGTCCAACAATGTGTCCAACAGTGTGACACCTCCAGAAGATCCATGGCGACATTTGCACGCTCTTAGATACTGTCCCTTTCGTTTAGTGTCACTCTCAGCACTGCTGCCTGCTCTCTACTCTCTGTCCATTCCTACGAGGTCAGAGACAGTCGGAGGAATGGCTGATGGCTTGTTTTGCCTCATAATATGGGACGTGACCCACTGCTGTTAACTGAGAAATAACAACAGACCACCTCTTATTTAGTAATGGATTCATGCCCTTCCAGAACCTACCACCAATCTATCATATAGAGGCCTTTGTTAATTATACACTACACTTCAGACAGATGGTACTCTTCCAATCCCCCCAGAACATATAACACATTTATTTGAATTAGAATAAAGTGAGTTGATGTTTCCTTTAGTACCAACATGTGGTTGAACTTTTTATCTTTTAGTAAAATATCTCAACATCTACCTGGATGGATTGGCATGGTGTTCAAAAGCTCTTAAAAATCTAACATTTCGTGTTCTGAATCCTGCAGACACCTTGCAGATGTTTGTGTGGTTCCATAATCCAACACAAGTTATTGTATGTTTTTGGCATGTAGGACACAATGTAATTTGTTTTATTCATTTGCTCTTTTAGTTTGTGCTTTTTCCACAAAAGTGTGATTTATTTGAAAGCTGCGTTGTCATCGTGCACTATGATCTCACGTGTAGCAATGTACCCTTTGGACATGATCTTCAAAGATATGACACAGTGTAGCAAGCAACCAAATTCCCATTTGTCACTGAGATCGATTGTGAAAACTCCAGTGAAGGCTACAACTTCAGTGAGCATTTCTTACTCTTCTCTAACCCTCTGCTATCCACCGCTCAGTCCTGGTTCCCATAACGAGCCAGTGAAAGGGGTGATATGCGGGTGAAAGGAACCCGTTAATCCTCAGTAAGCATGCTCCATGTCAAACGGCCCTGCTCAGAGATTTACAGGCCAGTGTTGAGGTCACTCCTCTGTCTCCTCTAGGCGGTTCAGGCCTCGACTCCTTTCGCTCTGCCCCAGCCTGGTTAACTGTCTGTGGGGGAGGCGGAGGTTGCCAAACCCCTTAAATGTAACTGCTGTCCAATATTAACTGCAGCACAAACAGAACAGAGGTAAACAAAAGGCAATGTAAACACACTCCCGAAAGCTTGGTGGACAAACATGGGGACACACGTGTGCATGCATGCACGCAAGCACACACGCACGCACGCACGCACGCACGCACACACACACACACACACACACACACACACACACACACACACACACACACTAAGTATAGCAAACTTCACATTTAGTCCATGGAATACTTGTGAAAAACCTTTAACGATTAATTTAATGATGGAAATGTTTTTATTCGACTCGTCACATTAAATTGAGAAAATGTTTCCTTTTTCCAGCCCAGCTGGACTGCACTCTGGGATACATCCATTCAGGCCAAAACCTCAACACACACACACACACACACACACACACACACACACACACACACACACACACACACACACACACACACACACACACACACACACACACACACACACTATGAGTGTTGGGTGTCCCTCCCTCCCTCAGTATCCATCCATCCATCCATCCATTCCTACATCCATCCCTGCAGTCTTCTGAGCTGTAAAGTCCTGGCTAGGTTCAGCTGTTTGGACCACAGTCCCATCCCTGTCCTTCTTGGGTGTCCCCGCTTTCCCTTTCGTCTATCCCCCCGGGGACGGTTAAGACCTCCTCCAGCACATCATCCACCACAGACCAAGAGCCTCAGCTGCACTTGTCCTCTTTGCTTTTTAAAAATAGGCTGGGATATCAGCCTGGGCAGCTAAGAGACCTGGACGCATCCTGGGGATTGAGGAATGTCTCTGCACTTCCCAGATCCTTCATATCTGTGTGAATCCTCTGAGTAATTGTCTGTGTATGTATGTGTTTATGTCTTTGCGTGTGTGTGTGTGTGTGTGTCTGTGTGTGAAGATAGATCCCGTATTAGTAGCTGGAGAGAGGATCTTCTGTCCAGATGAGAGAGTGGACTGAGTTGGAGATGAGCTTTTCGGCAGGGGGGTTTCTCTCCGCCTCGGATGGTTACTGCTCCACAGAGCAGCTCCAGTATTATGGTGAGTAATCTCTTCTCTTCTAAACTTATCGTTTGCCTTTTACTTTCTCTTTTTCTTTTTGTTTTGCTTCTCCTAAACAAGTTGGGTGGCTTATACATTCTTACAATAATAGATAAAACACTGAAGATGGACTTATATAAGAAATGCATGATGTCTTAATTAGACTGTTCATTAAACCAGGAACTACAGGAAAGTGAGTGTTCAGACATGAGTGTTCATCAGTGTCCCTGTATCTCTGGGTAATCACACTATTGGCCATTTCTATGGGGACTATTTCTTCAGTAGAATGTAGTTCCCAAGAAATGTGTTTGCAGTTATCACTTGGGCAAATAAAACCTAAATTATCTGCACTGTTACATCATTGTTAAGAGAGTAAGTTTTTTTTGTAATTTGGGTGGATCTACCCTCTAAAGTGACACCAAAACAAAGGAGATCTAGCAGACAGGCCCATTAAGGCCCTGACACACCAACCCGATAATCCGCCGTCAGACAGTCTGGCGAGGTCGGTGACTCGAGTCTGTTCGGTGTGTTCCGTGCCGTCGTCCGTCGGAGGGGACGTCGGCCTTCATTTTGGCTGACCTGACTTACTGGGTCGGAGGGCGGGCAGTCGGACTCAATGACCAATCTGATTGGTGGAGTGCTAACCCGGAAATGGCGAACGCATCTCAAAATCGGACAAAAATATTTTAAACTGACCTTTTGTCGATTTGAAACGAAGACCAATTCAGCAACTGTATGGCCTATTTCTCGCTTAATATGTTTTCAGAAACACATTTCAGTGAATTATTTTCGTAAAATACTAGATCGTATTTCAAACAAGCCGCCATTATCGGTCAGCTGGAGAAGCCAGACCCACGTGACGCGTTCGTCATTTCTGGTTTTCATTTTTTAAACTGCTGTGACCTCAGTCCTAACCGAAACACTCAAATAATAATAACATGCTATTTCTACATTTTCTCCAAAAATTCAATGTTGTGTGTTAGCTGGTTTGTTATTTGAGTGGGTTGACTATGTTGAGACTAAGTTGAGACTATGTAACTTTTGAAAGAAGAAATAACACATTTTTCTTGAAACAAATAAAAAATTGAACTCATAAGCAATAAAATAAACCGTTCACGAAAGGCTTGTATCATGTGGACGCGCCGACAGTTTTTTTGTCATTGCTTAGAATTACTCATGGGGGTGGCAGAAACTATGCCCTATAGCCTTAACAAAAGTTACGAAGGCTCCTTTAAGTAAGTGGATCATTTATGCATTCAATAGTTACACAACGAGGATGTGACTGCACTCATCTCATTCACTCACAGCTGATGAATGAACGCCAAGAGTTTATTTAGCGCCTTTGAGATCTCGCTGACATGAAGAAAAAAAAAGTTGTTGAGGAGGTTCAGCCGGCTCGCTGCATTCACAGCAAGCAGGGAGGCTGACTGTGCATCGGAAGATCTATTTTTCCTGACGTGTATCATCAACAAATTCTCCCCTATTGTCTCCCCTCCTGCCCCTAGGAGCAGGGGGAGGGGGAGCTATGGGGGGTAGTTTGCTGGTGTTGTTTGGCTCCCTAGTGTGCGTGGGATGGAAGGGAGGCTGAGGAGTGTTTAGACAGCGTTCGAATGGTTTACAAACAGTGCAAACCACAGCTCTGTCACATGCAGTGAAAGCAAGGACCCCCCCCCCCAAAACCATTGCCGCCTCAGTCTGGTGAAGACAGGAAACATCTGGAAAGAGAGAGAGAACCAAAGAGAACACAAAAGGAAAAGGAAGGAGTGAGAAGCGGATAATAAGTGATGATTCTGACATTTACTCGATCAGACTAAATACACCAGTTTTCTACATATGCTGTTGTTTGTCATTAAAACATCAAGACAAAATCTGGGGTCCAAAATTTGTCATCAGTCATCAATCTTTAATTACTCGAGGTTGAAGACTGATGACTAATAAACAGTCGCAGTGGCAAAGTGTTGAGAGTATCAGCCCTTACCATTTCCTTTCGACTTCGATGGATCAGAGAGGACAGGGCTGCCTGTGTCTTCACGAAGAGGGAGAAAGTCTCACTGAACACCTTGGGGAAATGTTTCAGCCCTTTTAAAAGTGATAAGGTGATGATTAGCAGGGGACACGAGAAGTGTTTTTTCTGAGAATGTTGCGACTTGACAAGGGAAAGAGAGGAGGTTCAAAGATGGAAGCAAGACCACAGATTTCAGGATGAGAAAATTGGTACCACTTTCTATTTAGCAAGCAGTATTGCTTTTCTCATCTAACTCGTAGATCAGACTATGTATCAGCAGATATTAAAGGATCAGGATAAAAAAAAAAGTGATTAGGACAACCCTATTTTTTACCGAGACTTTTCAACAACAATACAGTATCTCATAACATAGTCTTCAAATAAGGGCTCTTGCTTACAGGCCCTGAGTCCTGGGGCTACGAATCCTCTGACTATGAGGCCTGTCTAACAATCCATAGGGACTATAAGTCAGGATATCACCACCTTTGCTGCTTTTATTTGGCCGTTGTCCATTTTTTATTTGTCTCCTGTGATTCCAATCACTCAAGTACTCCTTAAACAACGCTACAGAGCTACAAGGATCGTTGGTTGGTTTCTCTGTCAAAGCTTAAAGGCACACTTCAACCACAATTTTAAAGAACACACATTTTTCACATAATCAGATTGATATTATCCCTCATCTTCATGCTACTTGTTTTGCCCTTTAAATTTCCATCTCCAGCAGGCCTGAGACTCCTGACTCTCTCCGTCGGACTCTCCGTTTAATCAGCGCATAACAGATCCCACAGCAGTCCCAGTTGTACTGGTCCAGCTGCTCTTTCAGAGGCTGCCAGTGGTCACACATGTTTTCTCAAAGGAGACAGGACTTGCAAAACACAAGCTGCTGATCCACACTCAAAGACGTTTCAGTCCGTCACAACACTGAACGACCATTACTGAATGAAGCTTCCAGAAAAGGGGATCAAAAAATCCTAAATGGCACTGGGAGCTCTCAGCTGCATCCTGTTTAAGTTCACAAAGCCTCACTCTCAGCTTTTTATTATATCCCCCAAGATCCATTAAAAGCAGTGAAGTCACACGAGTCATGTAAGACCACATTCTGATGATGCTCTTTGTAGCAGCGTAATAGTGACGCTTGAAATGTTCATTCACCTTTCTGTTCTTGCTGATGCACTTGTTCTCTTCATTGTGTGTGTGTGTGTGTCTGTGTGTGTTTGTGTGTTTGTGTGTGTGTGTGTGTGTGTGTGTGTGTGTGTGTGTGTGTGTGACACATTCTAACTGATTATGGTATTGACCAGATTTCATTTTTGGGAAGGATACAGGGAAATGAATAACCAGGTTTCCCATGCATCACATCCTAAACGAGAAGGGCACTTGGAGAACACCTCCGCCAAGGCATGATCTATCTCACAGTCACAATGTTAATGCAGTGTGAATTTTCCCAGGCGGGAACTTATTTTTTCCATTATTCCAACACCACATGAATGCAGCAAACACCCTATCTCGCAATGTTACGAAAATGAAAAATAATTTGTATATCCGTCTGGCATTCGGATCCGCTCCAAAATGCAATGTGTTCTTTCTTGGCCTGTGCTAAACCCTTTCACCAAATTTCATGAAGATCGGGCCAGTAATGGTTCTGTAATCCTGCGGACAGACAAACAAACAAACAAACAAACGGACAAACCAAATCGAAAACATAACCTCCTGGGCGAGATAATGGGAGCAAAACCAGGATAATACTGAAAACTGGGACAAGTGTGCATGTTAACACACATTTATAAAGGATACATTTGATATTACTGGTAGTCTATATTTATCTTATCATCAGCAAATCCAATTAAAAGATCTAAACAAACAATGTTTTCGGCCATCTATAGTAATTTGTTGGGGACTATTTTCAGCTGTGGGTTAATACATATTTTTGTGTTTTTGTCTAGTGAGTATTTCTGGCAGCTGGATGGTGTATGTAGGATTGATTCAAAATATATTACAGTGCCCATGTTCAATGTAATGAAGGAACATGTCACCCAGCGCAAAGGTGTGTCTCATTGATGTGTTTCTAATTTTCAAAAACAAGTGAGCTCTATGGAACAAGATGTATCAGGCTTTTGCTTCACAGACAGTACTGATCAATAGGATCAGTTCATTGTGGGGTTTAAGTCTTTGATTTCATAGAATGAGCAGAAAGGCTGCACCAGTCACGATGCACTATTTTCCAGGAATATAAATAATTTTCTAAGAACTTCAAGTTCCTTTTTCCTGTGGTCTCTAAATGTCAGATCTAAATGCGTAAATACTCTTGCTTGCAAAGTTTCACACAAAATTACAAAAGCCACAATTGGAGTGGTCTGTGTCTGCAGGGGTACTACAGTTCATGCTTGTTCAGTTCATCTCTGACCTACAAAACCATTAAAGGGATATTTCACCGTTGGAAAGATGAATATATCTTTACATTGGGTTGAAATTGGTGGCTTCTACCAAATCCCAAAAATGCACTTGCGTCGCTGCTTTAGAGTCCACTCCCAAGCCACGCCTACCGTTTACAGACAGACAGACAGTGAGACGGTCAACTCAACTCAAGTGTGTTTTATTGTCATTTCAACCATCTACACGAAACAACGTTTCACGGTGGCTCAAGTGGTGTTACACATTTAAAATATATAAAAACAACATTATATAAAACCGACATGAAACAGGCTACATTTAGTGCACACACATTATAGGCTCCGTAAAGTTCAGCTAACGCATACTAGCACTAGCACTTGGTGGGCTGTAAACACAGAGTATAAACACAGCTGTAAATTTGCATGGGATGGGTAGAATGGTCGGCATTTAACAGTGCCGAACTCCACCAGCAGTTAGCAGTTAGTTGGATACAAGCAAACCATTTCTGCACCAGTGCGCGTTAACACAGCCCTCCTCCACTAGTCTTACCCGGCAACAGAGCAGCAGGCCTGGTAGCTGGATAGTCCACTACACTGTTGTTCAGCCATGTTTCCACAACAAAAACACAGCAGTCTCTGAACTCGCGTTGGGAGTTTCGTTGAAGTTGGATGTAATCCAGTTTGTTGTCTAATGAGCAGACACTTGCAAGCAGGATTGATGGAACAGGGAGCCGGCTAGCGTTAGCTTTCCACCTAGCTCGCCTCGAACTCCTGCACACCGCTGTCGAGGTCCCTTTCCCTGGCTAGTGGCATCGGGCGACACCGCAGGCTGAGGTGCTGGTCTCCGTAGCAGGCGAAGCTCGCGTAGTGTGTCGAGTATTCCGTCTGTAATAAAGTGTCCTGCATATTCTCCGATCTGTACCAATGTATCCCGGTGGTACACATGTGCGGTAGTTTGAATGCACATAATTGTTGTAAAAGTTTTCTGCTGAAAAGACGGAGCCAGTTTAGCAAAGCTTCAAGATGGCTGACACTCGTTTTGCTTCGGCAAGCTTCGGGTAAAGACGACAGTCCAACCCCCTATGGGCGGGTTGAAAACATGCAGAAGTAGCTCTTACTACTGGCTGTAGTCCATTGCCTCTGGGCAAAAAATCGTCGTTTTCCGTCATCGGAAGATTTTTTCCAGACCCACAATACAGAGATCTCTGGTCTCAGGGGGACATGAGGGAGGGAAGCATGGTCATTCGAAAATACAACCGTGTTTCTACTGATACAAAGCTTAATGCTTAATCGGTGAAGTATCCCTTTAATGCAAGTTTTTGTCCCTGGACTTCCATCTTTTTCCATTTCAGACATGCTGGCTGACCCTCTGGGCTACCCCCTTCAGGACCCTGACCTCCAGCTGCTCCCTTACAGCCAACAACAGTACAGCCCAGCCAACCTGCCCTTTTCCCTCTATGGCTCTCCACCTTCCTCCACCTCCTCCTCCTCTTCCTCTTCGCAGCCCTGCCATCCTCAGTACCACTACAGCCCTCATTGCCTGGAAGCCCCCAGTGATCCCAGCCCCGAGCCCCACTGCGGGGGCCTGGCTCAGGGGCTCGGAGCGGTGGGACTGCCCCTGGGGCGGAGGACACGGGTCGGGTTGGGCGGGAAGAGCAGAGGCCAGGAAGAGCTGTGTGTGGTGTGTGGAGATAAAGCGTCAGGGTATCACTACAATGCTCTTACCTGTGAGGGATGCAAAGGTATTACTTTTCAATTTTGTATTCTATCTTTTTATACTGTTCTCCAATGCTGCATAGTTGTATTCTGTAAGGCTTTGTTTTAAACTCACCTGGTCCTACCTTCCCCTTCTGCACTTGCAGGTTTCTTTAGGCGTAGTGTGACAAAAAAGGCTGTGTATCAGTGTAAGAGTGGCGGTGGCTGTGAGATGGACATGTACATGAGAAGGAAGTGCCAAGACTGTCGGCTGAGGAAGTGCCGCGCCGTGGGAATGCTGGCTGAGTGTAAGCGACCTCTACTGTACTTTAACTTAAAGGTCCCACGGCATGAAAATTTCACTTTATGAGGTTTTTTAACATTAATGTGAGTTCCCCCAGCCTGCCTATAGTCCCCCAATTGCTAGAAATGGCGATAGGTGTAAACCGAGCCCTGGGTATCCTGCTCTGCCTTTAAGAAAATGAAAGCTCAGATGGGCCGATCTGGAATCTGCCCCTTATGAGGTCATAAGGAGCAAGGTTACCTCCCCTTTCTCTGCTTTGCCCACCCAGAGAATTTGGCCCGCCCATGAGAAAGAGATTGACATCATGGCTTGCAAACAAGCAAAGTGGCAGTTGGTCAAGGCCACACCCCCACCTTGCCCCCCCTCCCTCCCTCTCCTCTTCAATAGCATTTAAAGCTACAGACACAGAAATGGCACATCCTAAGTAAACTTGTGGGACTGGCTCTAGTGGCTGTAATTCTGCACCAAGGCTGAATTTTGGGAAAGAGACTTCAGATACAGTATTAGGGGACCACTAAGGCCTATATAAAAGAGACTTCAGATACAGTATTAGGGGACCACTAAGGCCTATATAAAAGAGACTTCAGATACAGTATTAGGGGACCACTAAGGCCTATATAAAAGAGACTTCAGATACAGTATTAGGGGACCACTAAGGCCTATATAAAAGAGACTTCAGATACAGTATTAGGGGACCACTAAGGCCTATATAAAAGCATCCAAAAAGCAGCATGTCATAGGACCTTTAACAAAAGTGTTAATGAGAGTAATCAATACATCCATAAACTGATTTAAAGTAAGTCTGAAAATGCATATTTTTTCTCAGGCCTTCTGACGGAGGTGCAGTGCCAGTCCAAACGACTGAGGAAAGGAGGTAAAGGCAGAGGACAGGAGGAAGAGGAGAACACAGAGAGCAGGAGGGTCAGCTCTACCAGCAAGCTACCTGGACAGGTAGTAAAAAGCAGGCATGGCTAGCGGCATGGCTCTTGTGATGGTAGTGTTGGTCTGCTCCAGACTGCATCTTAATTCAGTCATGCCATCAAATTTTGAACAGATATCCATGATCCTCAGAGGAAGAATCCTACTGACTTTGGCAACCCCTTGACTTTTTCTCTAGCACCACCATGAGGTTGGCATTTTTGTTTAAATCAATGAAATGTCTCAGCCTCATCTGCACTTTGTTTTTAGTGCTAATTAGCAAATATTAACATGCCAAATACACTACACTAAGACGTTGAACATGGTAAACATTATTCCTGCCTAGTGTCAGCATGTTAGCATGTTGACGTTAGCATTTAGCTCAAAGCACTGTACTTCAGCCTCACAGAGCCGTTAGCATGGCTGTAGACAATCTGTTGATTGTGACTGCTAAGTTTGAATGTTGGGTTGAAGGATGCTTCACTTATTTAAATTCTGAAATGGTTGGATTATTGGTTTTATGATTGTTATGACTGTTATATAGTGTTGGCTGGTTAGATCGCTGTGTGGTTTGTTAGATGGTTGGTCATTTTGTGGTTTTATTTTTGGCTGGTTATATTATTATTACCTGTACAAAAAGAGTGTAAACTCTCATCCTCCCTGGTCAAATTCTCATAACAACATTTATCTTTCATCTCAATGCACTTTCTATCTTGTAGTTTTGGGGTCAGCCCTATGTTCCCACATTTCTAAGAATTTTTTTTCACTGAAAATTAGGCTTTATGTTCCCACAGCCCTATGTTCCCACATTTCTAGGATATTTTCAAAATTAGGTCTTGTGTTCCTACATTTCCCTTCAAGGGTTAGGGTTAGGGTGCATTAGGGGTTAGGCGAACATAGGGCCTAATTTTGGAAGAAAATCTTAGAAATGTGGGAACTGTGGGAACATAGGGCCTAATTTTCAGTGAAAAAAAAAATCTTAGAAATGTGGGAACATAGACATGCTCCCGTAGTTTTAGCTTGGGTAAGTGATAATCCTGATACTGGTTTAACCATGTGTTGTTAACTTCCATCTGCACCAGGCTTTGTCTGCCAGTTTAACCCAAGAACAAAAGTACATTGTGGACAGGATGGTGGAGGCCCATCAACTGTACAGAGCACAGGACAGCAGCCACTGCAGGGTAGGTCACAGTGTAGAAACAACAGTGTTGGACTAACAAAAACACAGATACATGTTTTTATGTTGCCCTCATGGTTTCTTGTCTGTGTCTGCTCAGTTGTTTGAGTTTCCCTGTACAGAAGAAGTGGGGGGCTTGTCTGATGTTTTATCACCCCACCTGCAAAGACTGCTACAGTTTGCCAGGACAGTGCCAGGTAAAATGGACAGGATGCTGTGACATTCAGAATCTATAATCTGCTTTCTGCTGTGTTCACTGGAGAAATAAATCTATAATCTAATAAATGGGAAAGATTCTGGAGATCAAACAGAGGTGATTCAAATGGTTTATTCCATATTGAATTACCATTTGGATTACTATTGGATTAAACATGACAATACCACATTAACAGTAGGCCATTTAAAAAAAAAACTTTTAACAGGTAGGACGGACCGGTTTGTTTTTTTCACCCACGACTAGTGAACCGCCCCATGAACAAATCTTTTAATTCTGGATATTTTAATGCCCCACGGTTATATAGTTTAGAGAATATTATATTTGTAGATCCTAGACAAAACTGACAGAAGGGCGGGACTCAGAGAAAAAGTCACACAGCACAGTTAGGCTATGGATATTCCAGAGCCATGGTCGGGGCCATAGATTCTAACTTGCACAAACCTCAGTCAGATGAGTCAGACAGACTAGACTAACATGTTCAACTGAACAACCTGCTCTGTCCCTGCACTCTCTCTGCTACTAGGGGATGGAGAGTCATGATAACACACACATGGAGAAAAAAACATCAAATTCTGTAATTTAATCAACATTTCACTCAAACTTGAAGCAGCATATACTGTATATAAAAACAAATAATGATGTTCCCCTCACAGGTTTCCACCTCCTGGATTTTTCCGACCAGAGTTGTCTCCTGTCTGTGTCTTCACTGGAGATCATGTTCCTGATCTCAGCTCAGCAGTTCTCCCACAACCCAGCAAGCTGTCCAGGTGAATACATCAGCGCACGCACTTTTATGATTCATACTAATTCAGTCTGATATTTACTTTAAAAATCCTTTCTTTTTCTCTATTATCAGCCCTGCAGATTTTCAGAATGACAACACACAACTGGCTGAGAAATGTAGAGTCTAAGGAAAACATCTACAGTAGGACGCTGGTCAACTCAGGTGAATCCAGACATACACTCACTCAGAACAAAAAATCAGATCTTACAGGCTGTGAAAAAAAAAATCAAGGTATTTCACATAAGACATGAACAATTTCCCATTTGGTAAACAGGTGGCAGTGAGGATCTCCTCGGGCCAGTGCTCAACTTCTTCCACAGCATGGCAACGCTGCAGGTGACAGATGTTGAATACACCCTGCTCACTGCAACAGCTCTTCTCTGCTCAGGTCAGACCAGGAATCTGTACGTTTGGTCTGAAATAATTAGAGATGTGACGAGATGTCGTAAAAAGTGTCTCGCGATATCAGCCTTGAAATTAGCATAGAAAACCCCCTGGCCGTTCGCCAAAGTTGACTCCGAGTTTACTTTTGCAGAGCGATAGCGGAAGAAAAAAGCTGCCTGTAAAACCCATTGTTAGAACATTAGAGAGTACCGCCGCTCTCTCTCTCGCTCTCTCTCTCCCCCTCTCTTGGCCAAGACACACAGATCTTTTCACTGTGGCGCTTTAGAACGTAATCAACGTGAAACAATAATCAAATAAGCTGTATTTCTCTCTGTCTACTGTACAATGACAAATTCAAGTACAAAACATTTGGTCTCAACTGTCTCAACTACTGCCAGAAAACACTTAGTTATGTTGTAACCTTGGTTCTCTGAGTGAAGAGACTCTCTCTCCACCAAACATATAGAATAAGTAACAGTGTAACTGTTAGTTATACAGGAGAGAAGCCAGTCATTTGAGTATATGGCAAGACCTTTCAGTGCTCGGTTTTCATTTTGTGACTTTCGATTGAATAAAGGTCTTATTTCTTCATTGAAGTTTTCTGTAAAATAGTGTCAAAATCTCGTCTCCTCTCGTGAGCTGGGTGTCTCGTCAAACCCCTAGAAATAATCCAATCAGCAGTCAAGTCAAGACATGCAAATGCTCAATTCAACTGAAAATAATCATTATAAACCTATCTGGAGCTCTTCACCAGGTTGTGATAGTAAAATGATTTACTCAGTCTTTCTCAAAGGGTCTGACTATAAATGTCATCAAGGCTTAAAATGGCTCCATAGTATGACAACTGACCACAACTTCACTTATGTAACACATTTGACTTTTTTATATCCAGTAGCTGTTTGGAAACTTGAATGCGTCTGTGAATCCACACTAACCCTTTAAAACACCAAAGTCTATCTCACAATGTTAATGCGGTGTACATTTTTTCCAGTTGGAAACTCATTTTTTTAATTAGTCCGACACCACATGAATGCAGCACAAACGCCCTATCTCGCAATGTTAACTAAAGTAAAAAATAATTTGTGAATACTAATACTAATTTGTGGATACAATCTTAAATTGAATGGGTTCTTCCTTAGCCCGTGCCTCAATCAAAGGTTCTCAATTGTTATGACATACTATACTATGACTTTCTTTCACATTTTTTATGACATATTATACTATATTATTTTGTAAACATTTTTTAAGACATACTATACTATGAATTTCTTTATGACTTTTTATAACATACTACAATATGACTTTTTTATGACATTTTTTATGACATATACTAAGATTTTTTTGTATGACTTTTTAATGACATACTATGCTATCATTTTTGTAATTATTTTTGTATGACATATTCTATGATTTTTTAAAGTTTTTATGACATACAATAGTATGACTTTTTTATTACATACTATACTATTTTGTTACATATTCTATGGCATACTATACTATGACATTTTTATGACATCATCATCATTTATCAAAGAGCAGAACTTTTGCACACTTGTAGATCGACAGGTGCGTAGGAGAAGACCATGGGTTGACAATGCAAACCTTTACTGACTTTTTTTATGACATACTATACTATGATGTTTTATACAAATTTTTTCTACATATTCTATGGCATACTATACTACAGTATAACATTTTTATGACATGTTTTATCAAAGAGCAGAACTTTTGCACACTTGTAGATCGACAGGTGCGTAGACGAAGACCATGGGTCGACTTGACAATGCAGAACAAAAGACTCATGCACACTGTCCTCTTCACTTGCAGTCAGAGATATATATATATTAACAGTTTCAGTACACAAACCTTCATCAGGTTATTTAAAAAAAAAAGTCCTGATGGTCTGTGTACCGAAACATCGCTATTAAATATTAAATATCTATTTCTATGTTACGCCAGCTCTGTGTCCCTGTCCTGCAGACCGTGCGTCCCTGCAGGCTGCCGGCTGTGTTGAGAAAACGCAGGAGCTGATCCTTGACCTGCTGTCCAGGGTGTGTGGGGCCCAGGCTGGAGCTGCGCGAGGGGGACCTCAGCGGTTTGGCCGCCTGCTGGGCAGACTGACGGAGCTACGAACCCTCCGTCACAACTACCTCCTCCTGATGAGACAGCTGCATGGACACTGATGGAGAGGACACACTGGAAATAGTTAACACCACCACTATCATCTCTGGCCAGTTTCATGTTTGAAATGAAGGACTCGAGGGTCCTGTATTAGCTGAGAAATTGTACAACATCTTGACAATGCAACGTTCACCTAATATTGACTGGACTGTGTTGAATTCTTTGGGTCTTACACATAAATCGTCCACCATGTTCTCAGTTGACTTCACTTCATTCAGTCCTGCAGTTGTTACTGAATTTCAGCAGATGATGGAACTGAAATGTTTGTGGACTGCTTTAGTTTGTTTGGACAGAAGATATTTTATAGGTCTTTTTTATAATATGTTGTATACAGCTAACATGTACCCTTACAGTACGTTTCACTATGCTGAGTATTGTTAAAATAAAACTAAAGTGCAAACTGTGTGCTAGCTGGAGTTCATCACTGGAAAAGATCATTTTCTGACTAAAATTCAGGACTAAATGGACTTTACTTTCACCACATCTAGCTCTTCAAGGAGAGTTTGAGCTAAAAATATTACTAGAACAAGAACTTCTCACTTTTGGTTGTAAAAAGAAAATACACAAATCTGCAGTTAAGTATCCCAAAATATTTTTAATAGAGGATGTATTTTCCACAATTTGGAAATACTGATTCAGACAAAATATTTGGCGAGCAGGTAAAATATGCAGGTAGTACAAGTTCATAAAGGTGTATTTTTCCATTGATAAAATGGGGCTCTCGACAATAAATAGAATCTTCTGGGGGTCAACAGTGAATGATGGCGGTTGGTCTTGAGTAAAATCAAACCATTTGAAATCATCTGTTAAAATGTTGGCTGCATGTTTTTTCAAAAACTCACTCCATTTGTTTTAAATAAGATTTAATTCTCAACTTTAACCAATATAACTTTATTTCTATCTTCCATAAATAAAACATTTCTCTTTGTATCAAAAAGAGAATTTAAATACAAAGACCAGTGGCTCATTGTGTTGTATGCTCTGAACACACACACACACACACACACACACACACACACACACACACACACACACACACACACACACACACACACACACACACACACACACACACACACACACACACACACACACACACACACCAAAAGACAAGCCAAGTACACTGCAGCAAATCAGGAATTATTTCATCTCTATAATTATACACAGCGTCGCTTTGCCCCTTGTGGGTTGATTGAAATACGCATTTTAAAAACAGCAACATTAAATTAAATTTGGTTTAATAATACACATACATATGTACACAAAGTGTGCCTTTATAATATACAATTGTCTTTGTAAAAGATTAAAATGTAAAAAGCTATTGTATAAAAGATAGCCGTGATCCATTCATACGTCTTCTGTGTTTCATATAAACATGTCAAATCTCTTTACTGACAATTTGATTCCTTGGCAGTAGCATTATACAAAATAGAGGGAAATTCTTTTGAATTGGATCCAGACACACAGCTTTGACACATCCAGGTGGAGTAAGCAGATACCTCGATGCACCCCTGAACAGGGATTTAACGCTTACCGACTGCAGCAACGGGGGACCAAAAGGTAACTTCATTGACATCTGGAGCTCCACATCCACGACGACACAAAGGCAAACACCACTGCTCTGTGTCAGACACTAGTGGTTTGGTAATGGACTACAGTCCAGGACACTGTGCTGAGCAACAACCTCTTCAGACCACAGCGTGAATACAAATTCAACTCGCAGTAGGTCCACCTGCTGCCTTAAGACCACAGAAAAATGCATAGTGGCGGTCTGTGGGTGCACACAGGGCTCACCGTTGCCCTCTACAGGTAGTTGGAGGCCACAAAGCCATGGCTGTGGCTGACTCGGCTCTGGTGCATCATGGCGCGGTCGTACGCCACCTGGACGGACTTGCGGATGCTGGACTTGCGGCCCTCCATTATACGCAGCTTGTCCGCTGTGTCTTCTACACCCAACGGTGTCAGCTTATCACGTGGGAGCCACTGCCTACAGTACCAAAGACACAGATTGATGATTAGCACTTTCAATGCTTTACACCTATTTGCATCATTTGGACCTATATGTGTTCAATGTAAAGATATACATATGATGAAAATAAACAAAATTCTTCTTTTATTTACAAAAAAAAAAGTCATTTGGGCATGTCCGTTTGACCCTCACCATGTTCGCTTGTTGTCAAAGAAGAGCACAAGGTACAGCCTCTCGTTGGTCTCCTCCTGCCTCTGCTCCCCCAGACCGAGGACCTCTTTGGGTGGGACAGGGATGGGCACCCCATTGTGCAGCAGGCCCTCCTCAGGCATCTCTGGGTCGATGATCTGGAACAAACGCACAGTCAATCTCACAGGAAATGTAGGTCTGTTTCTAGCACTGCACTCTCACACAGCTGTTCTACGAGATTGAAATTCTTAATTGGGAATAACCCCTTTATATGAACCCATCTCGTTTTAAATTTTTGTTTCTTCTAGAGTTAGTTATATCACTGTCCAGCTCACTTACTTCAATTTCTCAAAATGTGGTTTGGTGAAAGCTGCCTACAGACTAAGAGCTACACCATTTGTTGACAGCTCATATTAGATGGTGCTTCAGTAATATTAGAACATGGGATTACCAGCGCAGGATAGGAGGGATATCCCCGACACTTGGCCCACACCAGATCTAGAGGCTCCAGCTCCGTCCCATCCTCAGACATTTGGCTGCTGATGCCTGAAAAACAGCAGCAGACGGTGAAATCATTTTATGGATACAAAATTAACAGGACACTCAGGCATACATATTCCCAATGAGGTTAAAGTGTTATATATTTGTAACACAAAATGTCCTATGCTTAGGGCACATTTGTGAGCAGGAGAGAGGGGAAAAGAATGCCATGCAATAATGCACAGCAGAAAAAAAGCTATTTAAATTCAGGTGAACTTGAAAAAAATTAAAATAAAAGACATACCAGTGTAATCCGAGTCTCCGTTGACTATCTCCAGAAAGGGAACTTTGGAAAGAGCTGGTTTCCCGAGGCTTCGCTTCGGTGGTGAGCTGCTGTAGGACAGCACATTGTATCGTCAATGTATTGTCAATCATTACAATAACCAAAGAACTGCTTACAACAGATAGACCATGTCTTACATTTCTTTGTGCAGGACTGGACAAGGGCTGTACTCGGAGTCTGATCCGCCGTCTTTGTGCTTGTTGAAGCCATTGGTCAGCCCTGAAAGCAAATGAGAGGAATCTCAGAACAATCTTAAGGTGCTTACACACCAACCAGACGGCCGACCGTCAGAAAAGGCAGTCGGACTGATCAGTCTGGTCCCCGAGGTCCAAAAAAATGCCTCAAAACACACTGAGGCGACGCCGACTTGAGTGTACGCTCTGCGCGTGCGCGAAACGTAATACGTCTCCATAGCAGCAGGCGGCGCTTCTCTGTATTGTTTCCCAGAAAATGAAAACCGGCAGCTGATAGGACGAACGCGTCACGTGGTTCTTTTTTCTGCCAGACTGTCATGGCGGCTTGTTCAGAATACGATCTCATATTGTATTAAAATAGTTTCTGAAAACATTTTAAGCGAGAAACAGGCCATGCAGTTGCTGAATCTGTCTTCATTTCAGATCGACAAAGGTCAGTTTAAAAGATTTTTGAGATTTTGAGAGGCTCATCCGCTCGCCATTTCCGGGCGAGTCCCGACTGCCCTGTCTCCGACTGAACATGCCGGGTCGGCCAAAATGAAGGCCGACGGCTCCTCGGACGGACGACGGCATGGAACACACCGAACAGGCTCGAGTCACCGACCTCCGCCGCCAGGTGGTCCGACGGCTGATAATCGGCTCCGTGTGTCAGCGCCCTTAGAAAACCAGGGGAAAACTAGATAGAAAAGGACAAATCTAAGCATAGGTATCTTTAGTCTCATCTCAGTCGCAATTAAAACAACACCGCAGTACAGAGCTAGAACGACAATCAGTGCAAAACAGCAATAACCACAGATAATGGGGGATGCAGGGGTGGTGTAAGTGTAGAGGGACTTGGGCAATTGTTTTTGTAGATTTGGTAGCATGTGGATCAGTTTCCTCACCATAAAAGAGAAAGAACAAGAGGATGGTAACCTGATGTGATAAACAGATAATAAAATGGATAAAGATAAGTTGAAGACTGCTCTCATCTCTTGAAGATAAGGGATGACAAGTCTGTTCTGAAAGCAAGAATGTAGCTACATTTAACATTACTTCAAATGTAACAGCTGCAACTGCACTCATAACAAGCCATACATCCCTTCACATGTATTTGCTGTCTGACATGTAAACTGGTAGCTAATAACAAATGTAAAATCAGCACATTTAACAAGCATCCTATGTGATCATATCCTAATGCTTGTCTTCAGTACCAAGAGTAGTCAGGTCTAAAACACTGCCCTGAGTGGAGGATCTTAAACTATGGTCAGTACTAAGTAAAGCTTCTCACCACTTTCCAGTGTATGGTTTGGTGTCTTCTCCAGCTCACTATCTGAGCACATGTCTCGACTGGGGGTCCATTGTTCATTGAGGATGGGGGGTCCGGGGCTTTTCTGTGGGGTCTTGGATGGAGTGGACAAAGGTGTGGTGGATGGGGTACTGGCTGTGGAGTTGGGTGCTGTTAGGGCGTTGCTTGCATTGTTGTCCTGCGGCCCTTTTCCGTTCAGCAAAGGATTGTCTCTCTCTCTGAACAGCTTAGCTCCATTTTTTGCCTTTTTGAACAATACAGAGGTTCGTCGTCCAACTCCCCCAGTGGTGGGCCGTGGGGGGGTGCTGAGCTCTGGTAGGCCGTTGGCCACCGTCTGTCCTTCACTGTGCAAAATGGGAGGTGGCGGCGCCAGCCGCTCCTGTGCTTTAGTGCAATTCATATTCTCTGTGGTGCTGTCTGAGAGATCACCGTCCATCTTTAGGCGTTTGCAGGGCCAGCTGGCGGACTGATGCTCCCCTGTGATTGGTCGCAGGGTGGGAGGCTCCAGAGGTGCGCCCCCAAGTCGTGGAGGAGGAGCCGGCCCTGTAGGTTCCAGTGTCGGGGGCGAAGTGGATTTGAGGTCTTCTGGAAGATAAGAGGAGAAAAATTCAATTCAATTTCACTCAGTGTTTATTTCAAATGAATGTCCATTTAGTATGTAGTGTGATGTGGTGGTGTAGTGTTCATACTGGAAAATGGTGTCACTTAATAATGGTTTACATTTCATTCTAACAGTCTAACCACAATCTAAAGGGAGTTGAGATATTCTGTAGATATGGAGAACCTTATCAAGACGAGTGAATAAATAACTATGCTCTCACAACTGTACACCAGCAACATGGTAACATGGCAGTATTTTATGACTCAACTGACAAATCACAGGTGTTCTGCTGTACTCCTCTACAGTAGCAAGAGACTGTTTGACTGGACTAGCCTGAAGAAGTGGGATGACATGGCATGACTGCATGTGGCCAATGGAGAGTGGTGAGTCCATGAGAGTGATGTATAGAAGAGGTGCAGACATAGAGTGCACTGGGAGAGAGTAGTTGTGAGGCAGCCATGGCTAACGAGACTCTGTTGGCCCCTACTTACTAGACTGTTGACAGTGGGGTGGTTGGGGTTGGTGCGTGGGGGGGACCCTGGCTCAATTACCTGAGGACAATGTTCCGTTAGCTCATGTTCACAACTGGTCTCATTGAAAAAAAAAAAAGAGGCTTTTAAAGGTTCATGCATTGGCAATTTCATACTGTTGAAGGGTCAGTGCTTTTCATCACCCACCTTTGTCCAAAGACAAAAGGCTGGTATCTGGCTTGGCGTCTTTGTCGTCATTTTCCTCGTCATCTTCGTCCTCATCTTCTTCCTTCAAATGTCCATTGTGTAGGCTGTGGCGGGGGTGTTGGCCCTGCCTGTAGCGGATGTTGTTGATCTCGCGACGTAGTAGGCGGATGCGTCGAGTTCGGGCGCCACTGCATCTCATTGTAGTGACAAAGTCCAGCTTTTCTAACAGCTCCTTCAGCTGTTCCTCCACTGTCATATGAAGCCGGTTGTCTGGATCCAGAATGCTGTCAACTGGACACAACAAAAAAAGAGTTAGGCTAAGAGTGAAGCAAGCGTGCTTTTTCCATGAAGGTACAACAAACATGAGTTTAATACTGATATTTTTTAAATGAACAGATTAGCTAACAAGCACGTAGAACAAACGAGCAAGCCAAAATAATAATATAATAGAGTAAATGTAATAAATAATGCATAGACTCTCTTTTGCAGTGGTTTACACAAGTGTGATATGGCTCTAGATGTCTAATAGCAGACAGAAAATGCATTGGAGATGGTACAACTAACATTTTGGATAAAAGTGTATGGACTTTTCTGGGACAAAATCTTTAGTAGATAGTTTTTTTATTTGTGTAAGTTACAGCGTATGTTTTTGTTTCCCCTGATTGCTAAGACTTTGGAGGACAATTTTCAAAAGCCAAAAAGTCTTCCGTCCGTTTAGTTTAATCTTTTTTCTTTATAGTCATAACAATGAATACATTCATGTGACATCCCTGCAGCAAACACATCCTGATAGCCCAGATTGTCCTGAAGAAAATAATGTATATAAATTGATTGTGCATTAGCGGGTTGAGGTTATACAGCCATAACACAAGGAAACCAGGCCATTAAGATTGGAATTAATGGTTTAGGCCCCAGAGGGTTAACTATGAACACATCAGTAAATTGATAGTCAGAAAAACAACTAAACTGAAACAAAAACACAGTTCCAAAACCAATTCTTTGAGACATTTGAAACAGTTTTCAAAAATGATTACAGGAAAAAAAATATATGACCCAGCCCTCTCCTGCCAAGTTGCCAAATCTCATACCTCATTCAAACCTAAGACTTCCCAGAAGAACACGCCAGTCTCCACTATACAGACACACAACAGCCTGACATCTCAACATAAGAGCAATATGCAAAATAGGACATGCAACACTGCTATTTATTGGTGCCTATACCAATTTGCTATCATCATCATTTAAGAAGGAAGCATTGGCGCCGACATTCATGTTACCCGTAGGAACAGACAACTAACTTCCCTTAACACCTCTCATTTAGTATTATTATATAGATTATCTGTCCAAGGTACACAATGGCCATTAATATATTAGACTGTATAGTCTATGATTAATATAGACAAATTGTATACATTTTTGGAGAGGCGGCATTTTGTTCTCAGCACTCTCTAGCACTTAAAATAAAAAGAGTGGAAATAGTAATAAACAGTAAATAAATAATAAAGTAAAACAAAGCCACACTACAGCGCCGCTTACTGTGCTCCATGGCTGCAACACAACAAGCGCCTGGCCGCTAAGCAAACTAAAACTTGCGCATATTACATTTGGAACCCATGATCAGATTTGAAACCAAATCCTCCAAACGATTCCAATAAAGAAACTGGAATCGTAATTTTTTTTAAACGATTCCAAGTAGGAATCGGTTCTCGATGCCCAACCCTACATTTGAGACAAATAATTGAGGACTATTTTTAACTAATTATTGCTCTGTATTACTCATCTAAGGTGTTATTGTGTAATTAATGTTTCTTTGTTAAAACAGACCAAACCTATCATAAAATAAATGTTTCTTAATTGTACTGGATCATAGATCCTGCATTTAGTATTAAATCATATGAAAGGGATACATACAGACCCCTATCTAAAGTACGAAAGATGTGTGTCTTCACATCCCGTGTCAAGAACCACACTGTCACTCACCATCCTCCCAGGTGCAGCTGTAAAAGTCTCGTTTCTGCAGTGAATCTGAGAGGTGCATGCCAGTGTTCAGGTCCAGGCCAGTGTTGGTGGCTTGGCGTTGGGCATGGCGCAGTATGGCTCCTCCTAAGTCTCTAAGACGCAGCGCTACTCGGTGGAAGACTGTGTCCTTGCTGTTGTAGAGGAGGCAGTTGGACACCATCAGGTTGAAGTCAGTCTCCAGGTCGGCCACTGAGCGGTAGGCATGACTCTCCAGCTTAGAGCGCATAGTGGAGAAGTCCATGGGCTGGCTGATGAACTCCAGGTAGTCTGGGACCTGAGAACAAGACATTACTCCAAAAGTTAAATGGGACAGAAAGTGGACACATATTAGCAGTAGTGCTGGGCGGTATACCGGTTATACCGGTATTAATTTCCCGTACGATATGAATTTTTCACCGTAATACTGGTGCATTGCCGCAAGTGAATTGAGAACGGGAGCCCTGTTAACTGCGTACCCTTCTCACTGATGGTAGTAACTTCATAACAACGTTATAACACAACAATAACCCACAACTAACTCTCTTTAACAGGATAAAACACCATAGCACACAACAATTTGTGACTTAAACAGTTTCTAACACTATTTTACATTTACAAATTTACACCGCCGGACGGCATGTTGGGTAACATTATAGCTGATAGCTAGCCAGGTAGCATAACAGTCTGTTAAAGGAGAATTCCGGCCAATTTTTACGTTAATCTTGATCGCTATATCTGTTTGTATATCATGTATCTGTCGCTGTTTATGCTGCCCTCCGGTGAGTGTGTACAGCCAGATAGCCGTTAGCTGCCGTCCGGTGAGTGTATTCAGCCAGCATTCTGTGATAATCATCCCAATAACAATCCACGGAGCGCCCGGTGGTCTGGTGGATGTCCTGCATAGAACAGATCATGCCTTTGCAGCGAAAGGTTTAGATTATTTCCCCCTCAAAATATGTAATTGAGCACTGTAGTGGTTATGACCATATCAGTGACTATGTAACTACATGGAAATGGGATAAACGATGTCTGTGGCTTGCACAGTAATAGCGTTACTGAAGCTTAGTTGTAGCATTGCGCTGTCTCCTGGGAATTCAGTTACAGGGAAAGGTAAACAGTAGTGTGCAAATTGGAGCGTAGTGTGTGAAGAGTGGAGTTGTTTATAAGGGAAGAAGCTTGGAGTAACGTAACTATGGAGAATATATCAGATATACAACACACGGAAGAGCCTTTTGAGTTTGATGGTCGTCCTTATTTACTCGAACCCGAGTATACAGACGAAGAACTAGCCTCACAAGAGTTGGAAAGAACGAGACAGACAGAGGGGAAACAGGCAGATGAACTTGCTGCTCCAAGCGCAAGCTAAAGCTAGCTTTCAGTAACTGGAGGACATAGCCACACCACCGCCGCTCCATGGATTATTATTGGGATGATTATCACAAAAGCCTGGCTGAATACACTCACCGGACGGCAGCTAACGGCTATCTGGCTGTACACACTCACCGGAGGGCAGCTAGCAGCTAACAGCTACCACCGCAGTACTGTTTATTTTAGGGGGGGAATACAAGATGGGACACCACCGCCGCTCCGTGGATTTTTATTGGGATGATTATCACAGAAGCCTGTTTGAATACACTCACTGGAGGGCAGCTAGCAGCTAACGGCTAACGGCTATCAGGGCAAGCTAGCTACCGGCAGGATCGAGACAAGGACCAGGGTAGGTGAATTTAAACAATGTCTGAGTTGAAAACACATCTTGTTGACACGTAAGGGCCCTGTTCATGTGGCACAGACATATTAATTGCATTAATTTTGCATTTGTGTCTGTTAAGAGGCACAAAGGCACTCTAAAAGTTGTCCCGACCACTGCCGTTTTAGCTCAGGGGACGCTTGTAGTACGTAGCTGCAGCTTCTTCGTGTTACCTGCACTGATTCGGGGCGGGGTTTTTTCTATCGAAAGTACTCGCGTAGCTATAGTGATCAAGATTAACGTAAAAATTGGCCGGAATTCTCCTTTAAGCTGGGAGAGGCTCCGGTCGCTACTGCACATTCAAGAACAGAGAATAAAGTTAGAGGATGAAGAAAGACCGGAGATACACCACAACAACGTATGCTCAAGAGAGGAGCCGTCTGTTGTACCAAAGTTTTTTGTTTCTAAAACAATTGGACATAATTTAGCCACTGTTGTTGCCCATCGCTCTAACATTACTTGGTTGCGCTAACGTTAAAGACATGTCACTTCAAGCATGCAGCGGAGCAACATTATGAACGCAATAACAAGCCACCTACGGTCCCGCTACAGACCGTTGAGAAAGACAGGTTCAGAGCAATGATTAAGACACTGGATTTAAGATGCCTTGTCTTGCTGAAATACGTCCGCCAACCTACTAACATTATTCAAACACCGAAAGAGGCTGACAGAGGAGCTACGTTCAGTCGCCCACTTTTCAACCTAACTTACCTGTGGCGAAGGTAGTGTTTATACAACTATCTTACGACTATTTTGTTTTGAAAGGGAAACTGTTAAAATTGTTTGTATGTTTATTCATTCGATATAAGTTTATTTTACCACTTTGCAGTTAGCACAATAAAAGTAGTTTAGATTCTGTAACTGTTTCATGCATTCTCCTTCATATAACGTTACTGTATAATGTTGTGGAGCCAAGCAAACCCTTTAGTAATCAAAGCTTTTAGTAAACATGATGACATTACAATGTTTTTGTGATATTCTATGTACTCCTGACAGTAGAATAAGACATTGTAAACCTATATAAAGGCCCAGTCAAGCAAAAGAAAGAAGATACCGTGAAACCGCCATAATCTTAAAAAATACTGTGTTACAAATTTTTTGTCATACCGCCCAGCACTAATGTTTCATGCCTCACAGTTGGAGCACTTTAAGAGCTTTGCTGGACATTAACCTCTCCCAATTAAATACAAAAGATTAAGAACTATTAGAAAATATGTGGTTCTTCGATAAAAAGTCGAAGTTATAAGCCTGTGTACATAGAAACTTTAGGGGCAGGCTAACTACGCCTCCCAAGGTGCACTTCGGCAAGAAACATACCATCACAGAGATTTAAATTCAGTCACATGCACCTTAAACAGCAGGCAGGACCTAAAAAAATTATGCTGTTGAGAAAACTGATTAATCTGTAGCTTAAATCAGTTCACTTTTAATTTCTGGGTTTTGCAGTTTTGGGGGAATTTAGCAACTACGGAGCCTTGTTTTCTTTACAATTGCAATGATGAAGCGTTTTGATTTGCTGCTACTCTGAATTGCGTCGCGGTAAGGCTTCTTCTCCACAGCAAGAGCGGCCAAAGCTCATGGGTTTTGTAGTATTTAGAGCCCTCTGCCATGCTGAAATAATGGACAAAACCAGATTTCTTTGAAAATCTGTTGAAATAATTTAAACTGGTCATTAGTAGGGTTGGGTACCGACTCTACTTTTTTATTTTTTTTTAGGTACCGACCGAATTACGTCGGTACCCCACACCCACCCCCACACACACACACACGTAAAGCGGTTGCAAGTGTGGTTACACTTTTCAAAACTCAACGCAAATACAAGAATAAAAGATACAGTGCAGTGTAAGAAATGAATAATTATGTGATAGTTTGTAGGGACGGGTTTGGGAGGGGAGAGGGAGGTGTTTTTTTTTTGTGTTGCATGTAAAATGTTTTAAATAAATAAAATGTTCTAAATAAATAGGATAAATAGGTTTGGGATTATTTTTACTACTGAAATTAATTTATTGTTATTACAGAGGGAAAGTACCGAAAAAAGTAAACGGTCCCCAACCCTAGTCATAAGATTATAAACCTATAGGGTCTTTACATTATCTGGGAGAGGCCCGGATTTATCTGTTAAGTAACACTGAGCATGTAATTTTAAGAAATATTTGAAATGAGAATACATAATGGGGAAAAACACAGGGCCCTCCCACTTCACAACTCTATATAACCTGTTTCCATACATCTAGTCTCTGGCAACTTGTGTTGTAACAGTGAAATGTCTGACCTCCTTGATATTGACTGGCTGTGCAAAGATCTGGGCTGTGTCCTTCTCCTGTAGTTGGTCCAGAGTGGAGCGGAGCAGCATCAACATAGGGGTCAACTGCATCTCCAGAGCTTCCTGGTGAACTTTGACCTGCAGTTGTCAGATGATATGCATGTAATGTCACCATACTGTATGTGGAAGTTGCAGCCATAAAGGTTTTACAAACTGCCCAAAGGCTAAAGACAAGAGAAGCAAGCAAATTTCTCTAAGAAGAATGTCTACAAAATATCACATGAAGCCCTTATTTGGTCAGATTTCAACAGCCACAGACCACTGGCAGTCCAGTACATCGTCTGTATAATTGATGGCTTTCTCTTTTAACCTCTTAACAATCCGATGGCCCATCCGACATACTGTCTTTCAAAGGCTGTAGCGGTCTCGGTTTTAAAGCTAGAGTAAAAATATTGGTATCATATAAAACAATCTAAGAAATCTATGACATGCTAGCTTGTCCGGAAGGGGGCTAAAAAATACGCTCCATAGTTAGGCTACATTTTGGTGAGGGAAAAACTGGCATTTGGCCATTTTCAAAGCAACCTTACTCTATAAAATGACCTGTTGTGATCTTGAGGATAACCACAGCCTTATGAAACTTTCCAAACACAAACTACAGACCTAGGGCATTCAGAGGATGCATGGATTTAGGTCAATTGATAATAAGGGGGTTTCTAAGCAGTTTCTTAAAACATAAGTGCGGCATCCAACCGCTGAAAAATGCAATTCTGACAAAAAACTCCAAATGTCAAAATATTTTTGATAATGAATCACAGCATTTTTATGGTGTTGGACGAGGTCTTGGTGTCTAAATTTGGTATTTTGGAGTGACATTTTTTTTAATCAATTCTCAAGTGGTCAAAATGTTAGCGTCAAACCTGTACAACAAATCATATCAAGCCAAAAATTGCTGCAAAAATGTATGAGGCATGATAATGGCCATCATTTACTTCCATCATAATGTTCTAAGCACTTATACACAATATTATTTCATTTTGATTGATGACTAGAACAACTTGATGCAGCGCTGAGTTGCATCTCAAGTTAATCTTCAGGTTCCTAGCCTCAGATGATGTACATCACTTCTACGTAATCAACTGTTGACCTTTTATCTACCCCTGAACATCCGGTCCCCTACCCCTCTTAAAAAAAAAGAAAGGGGGCGGAATGCTAAGAGGTTAAAAAGGTATTTGCTTATTTTTCTCTCTGTCACACAGCTCAACCCATTTATTGCAGCCGCCTGTTTGTTTTGCCACTCAGTTGTGGTTAGGGGATACTATCATGTGAAAACGAGATGGCAACGTCTCTACTACTCTATATGACAGGCAAAGAAAAGTGTGACCATCCAAACGTCTCAGAACTTCAGACTACATTGGTAAACACCATTAAATTTGAAATACCTGTAATTTACATACTTTAGATCTTCAATAGTTCAGCTTCAAAATTCTGTATTCTGTACACTGAACTTCATGCTTTCAAAAGGGTAAAGGATGAATTAACAAGCCTGAAAATAAAATACAGTTAGTTGCCATGCCTGTGAGCATCTGACATTCATCCGTGTATGTTACCTGTTCTCGTTTAAGTTTCTCCCTCTTGCGGATGAGCTCCACCAACAGCCTGGCTTTTTCAAGATCATGCCGCAGCTTTTGCCAATATCTCAGTGCTTCTCTTGCAGCAGAAACCTTCTCATCCACCTCAGGCTACAAAGTGCAACACATTTTTTTTAGCTTCACTGTATAAACACTGTATCAGAGATGTATTTAAAGGCAATCAATGCAGTTTAGAAATTGTTTGTTAGGACAATGGCTAAAAAAAAAAATTGCATACCATCACACATTGTTTGTCATCAGAGTACAAAAATAGTTACAAAGTACTAAGGCTGTAGTACTGGTCCTTACCCTGAGCTCTTCAGTATTCCTTTGGGATTGGAAGTTAGAGTGCAGATGCCGGACCAGCGGCACACCGTTCCTCGACTGACGCTTCAGTAACCAGTAGTTATGCAGCCTCTGCATGAATTGGTTTTTCCTCTGAAAGAGGATTCCTTTACAGATGATATTCAGCCTGAGAGACAGAGATAGATGCAGGTCGGTCTTACTATTAACATGCCTGACGTCAGTTCAGGCATCTCTACTCGAAAACGATTTCTTGTAATTGTACACGTATTTAAACTGGCTAGTAGCAAATCCAAAAATTGGTTAATTTATGTTGAACAACAGATGCACAACATTTTATTGTATTGAAAATAAAATAAAATCAAACCTGCTTGTGGGTATCTGGGGCACAGTCACTTGTGGTGAAGCAGTGTGTTGTGCTGTTGACTCTGTGCTCTTCTTTCCTTTCTTTTTATCCATCTTGGCATCATCTTCAGACTTCCTGCCTTTTTTCGGTGTTTTAGGGCCCTCTGTGTATGCACTCCGTCCTCTACTAGCCCTCCCTCTGCTGCCCACCACTCTTCCTTCACTCTCCTCATCTGAGACGGCCTCCTGTCCTGGTGGCGAATGGGCCTCACAGAATGCTGTCTTCTTAACAGAGAACGTGGTCCCGTTAACATTTGTCTCTCGCACAGGATCAATCTTCATAAACAAGCCAGCACGCTGAGCACATGTGACGTGAAACGCAGTGTAACAGTTGGCCTTGTGGCACTGAATTGATGCACCACGGCCCTTCTGCTTGCACAGGTAGCAGGTCAGTTTCCAGCGAGCTGGGGGGATGTTATTGACGCCTTCCACTGGTTCCAGAAATACTGTGTTGGCAAAGCAGACTTCAGGGATCCAGATGGCACACACCACATGTGCCCAACGGCCGTCACTCGTTTGCTTGAAGGCGCCGCCACGGTTCGGACATAGAACACAGTCAACAGGTTTCTGAGCGGACTGGAGGCAGCAGCGGCACAGCCACTGGCCCTCGGGGATGTAGGGCACACCGTAACACTCCTGGTGAACAGCTAGGTTGCAGGAGTCACAGAAGAGGATGACGTTGCTGTTAAGGCACTCATCGTCCAGGCACACGCAGCAGAAGGCATCGTCGTCAATAGCACCTTGGGAGGGCGTCCGGCTGCGGGCTTCCCGGTACGCCTCCTCCTCCAGCCGGTCAACCAGCAGCTCAAAGGTGTCTGGTGTGACAGCTGAATAACCCTCTGACGTCCGGCCAGCATTGACCATCTCCAGCCAAGCAGTGTCCTCTTCGTCCAAGTCATATTCTGCCTCAGCTTCCTGCTCCTCAGCTGAGCGTTCAATGTAACGGTAATATGCTGTAGGCAGAGGAGGTGCCTCGACCGGCGTAAAGGTTTCTAGCACATGAAACTTAGGTTCAGGGAGGGTCATGTGCTGATGGTGTGATGTGTTAAACTTTTCAGGTGTTTGTAGATGAGAATTGGGGCAGTGGTTCTTGGAAGGTCGTGGCGACTTGACAGGTGGACATTTGGAGTCTTTCCTGCGGCCTCTGAGTGAGACAGGTTTGCGGACTGTTTGGGCACTGCTGGTGGGAGACGATGACTGCTCACTGTTCTCTTTGTTACTGTTACACTCACTAATGTCCTGAGCCATCATCTCATCTTCAGTAATGACCTCCAAGGGCTCCAGAATAGAAATGCGGTGAAGCCTACCATCCAGTTCCACCTCTACCACCTTCTGGGCCTGGGAGTAAGACAGGGTTTCTCTGCTTGGAGATGCTTTAAGGCTGTAAGGGGATGGAGATCGCTGGCGGGCACCCCCACGCCCGCCAACTGTCCCATTGGACTTCTTGACATCAGCTCCACCTCCTGCGGCCACCTGGCCTTTTCGACGTGGCTTCCTCATAGGCCACCAATCACACTTTACCTCCTGTTGGTTTAAAAGGAAATAGGTATGAGAAAACAGTGTTGTCAAATATACAAAAAGGTATTTTGTACAAGAATAAGCATTTGATGGTGCTACAGTAGAATATGAAAATGTTATGCCATTATATCACCCTTTGAGGATAGCCCTCTGTAATGATTCATACATGACATTGCCCTTGCTAATATTTTGTTGTTTGCTTTTGTTATCTTGATTGTCTTATTCTTATCTAGCTCGTTTTAGTCAACAGCTTATTTTCCCCTTTTGATCATTATATATTTACAGGGCTAAGCAAAATCTAAAGCGATAAAACTAAGGCCTAAATACCATGCTTTGAACTTATTGAGACATTGAGCCATTCAAAGCATCTCTGTTGTGTGTTGCATTTAACTGCAAAGTGTTATTAAGCTGGGCTATGTTCATTATCACCTGTAGTGTAAACATTCCTTCACAGACCTCAACTCGCAAGACTCACTCAAACCAAATAGCTAAATGCATAGACCAATGTATTGACAGCTGGCCAACGGTCAAGCTGAGGGTCACTATTTACTGTCAATAGACACACGGCCAGTAAAGAAAAATTATCTGCAGATTATTCTCGACTTTATTTCATAAATTGTTGGCAACTACTATCAAGGCTAGCCACAACACAACGGGCACATCCAATCAGCTTTCAGGAAAGTTTGACTGATCCACCCCAGAGCCAATCAGCTTTAAGAATACCAACAGATCATGTCCTTATTTAGGGAGTAAAATGTCAGCCATATTTACTATTAAAAGCTCTTCTTCGGATTAAATTTTAAAATATAGTTTTGTACTGCTAAAGCAGTGCATTATATTGTAAAATTGATATGAGAAAGGCACAATATTAATAGTATTGCGGTACTCTGACATAAAAATACAGAGTAAAGTAGTTAACGTTACAGATATCAGCTAGCTAACGTGCTCACTTTTAAAGATGGGCAGAACTAACGTTAGCTGCCTTGTTATAGTTTAACGTTGACAATGCGCATTAGCTATAAGTTTAACCGTTGCTAGCCAAAATGAGGTCAAACTTCTGAGCCACTCTATAATAAAGAAACAGCACGTAGCAAACTTAGCCATCTTACCTATTATGGCAGCTGACAGACACAGGTAGCTCGACAGCCGCCGGTCTGAAGCCGCTTCTACAGTAATGGTTGCCTAGCCAGCCGCCTTACTTGCTGTACTCGCGAAGCTAATAGCTAGCTACTGTTAGCCAGCTACAATTTGCTGGCACAGCCGGTATGTTTAGCTCTTTTATACCGCTTACGTTTCTTCACGACACGGCGTTTGGGAGGCAAGGAGTCAATCCCAAATTCTTACTGAAAACACGAGTAGTATATTTGCACTAATAATCTGAGAAAGAGCATATCGTCGACTCAATTTTATGAGAAGGAGAAATACTAGTCTCCTTCGGCTAGCTGTTTGGGATCCTGAGTATGTGCTAAATCGAAATTAGCAAAAGTAAAAACATAGGACTTCCAGATAGATGTTTCAAAATAAAGTCCTTACTGGAAAATGTTTCAATGTTTCACAATTAATACAGCTGAAAAATAATTAAATTTAACATGAGACCGAATTTAATTACACCTAGTTTTTATTTTTCCCCCCCCCAACATATCATTTTCACAGTATTTCAATGCCATGCGGTCTATGACAAAATGTGGTACCATGCATAGTGAAATGTGGCAGAAGTTGGATGAGCAAAATAGACCTTTTTCACGGCAGACATGTTGACATATCATAGTAGGAAAAGCACAGGTATATTCAAAACCATTAATGATGGCTGTATTCCACTTAGGAGAGGCCCTGGTAGTGTGCATGCTGACTCACTGAAATAGCTTACTGGGACACTCGATGGAATTGAGCCATCGTTAAGGTTATCAATTTCAGCTGTGCTTTTCCTACTATGACAAGTCAAAAATGTCTGCTGGGAAAAAGGTCCATTAGATGGCGGTCTAGGTATTTGGTAGCTGCTAAGTGCAGAGATACTTTTTTCCACACGTTTTATTTGACAAATATGTGTGTTATCATTGCCTTAGTCTTGCATTGTCAGACATATCTCTACAGCGCTAATGTTGCCTTAAATGCACTCTTAAGTAATACATTCTTGCTTAAAGTATTTTATTTTGCTTTTAAATAGTATTTCCCCTTAATATTCCCTGGCTGTATAATGTTTGATCTCCTTACATCCAATTATAGGGGATATAATGTTCAGTGTTTTGTTGTCGGATTTGCTTTGAAATGATGCAATCATTTATAGACTTACATTTTGTTGCTTAACCCTTTCTTTTGAAGTTAGAATTTAAGTCTTGAAAATAAAATAGCTGCGCAAAAGGAGTTATATCCATCAATATACTTTTATTTTGACGGCAAAAAGGCTCACTTCCGCTTTTATGGTAGTCTGTGGGCACAGTCGTTTGTTACAAGTTAACCCGCCCCCTTTACGTCACCAGGCCTGATTTTCGCGCGCAAGGTATTCAACAGTGCTAATGACTACAGCGTTATCCATTCTAAGTGTGTACTTTTTAATCCATCCTTTCATAACAGCAAACTATATAACTATCTGAACTAAATCTAGAGTGGAAACACCTGTCCTGTAACCCCATATACACAAAACGTGCACGCGCGCGCACAGCAAGTGCAGGATGATCCCCTTTCATAAAGATGATACAATGAATTAAACAGAATAACTTTAACCATAATGAATTACCTTTGTGCACTTTTATACACCACACAGCAGCCTCTAAATGTACCAGTCAAGTACATATTCAAAAGCTGCTACATACTGGAAAGATCCACACGGGTTGGGTGTAAAATTGTGTGAAGTTTTTTTAGTAATTAAGTGAAGAACTACAAAGTGATACAAGCAGGGACATGAATAAAACAACTAGTTGCTTTCAGCATCATACACACCTTCATGGTCACATATTCCAGCTGACACTGGTTACATATTAGAGATTCATACAGTAACTGCTAATTGTTTTTGGCCTTTGCTTGTCAGGTCTTCAGGGCATTCAGTGGCAAACTCCAGACTTTGTCCCTTTATAATAATTTTAATGAATAACATATAAAAAACTAAATGCAGTTTTTACCTCAAGATTGCACTAATTTTAATGAAAATAGATTTTAGTTGGCTATGAGTTAGGCCAGTCTTAAGTCAATCTCGGGCAGCAACATTTACTATTTGCCGCAAAAACGAAACGTTGTACACATCTTGTCTTATTATTTAATTGTAAAACAATATTACAGTAAACCCTGTGACATTTGGTCACAATACATTTGCAAAATAATTCACTGATAGGGAATATGTAACATAAGGAGCAATCCACACTTAGGAAACAATTGCACAAAAAAATTGAATATAACCACTCTTCAAAATCTAAATATATCCAGGGTAAAAGAAATAAAGTGAATCCATGGTTGGAATATACAAGGGCACCATTGGCTGTATGCTGTGTAGGTTAGGGCATCAGCGCTAAGAGACATTTGTCAGGTCACGGAGATATAGTCAGCGTGTTTTTTCTCTTGGAGTCCCGCCGTGGGAACGGCACAAAGCTGTTCACCTCTCTGAAGCATAACCCTGTGGGTAAAAGGGGAAAAACCATTTGTTTTCTGCATGTGCTGCATGTCCACACAACTCCAACAATAATGTAAACAGAAAGCCAATAAAAACATATTACATTTTAACACAAATTATTAAATACCACATGAACAGAAGACCTAAACAGGATGTTTGCGTAGTTATAAATCATACAATATGGCCTACATGGTAAACACTTAAAAAAAAGAAAATCTCCACTGTTTTCACTGTTCCACCGTTTACTGTATGCACAATGAGTGTATTAGTACTTCTGTTTATCTTTCTCATATAACATAAAAATACATTTAAAAAAAAGCCTCTTTTCTGACAAATTTGTAAAATAACTGTAAATAAATGAGACCATAACTGATAAGTATATACACGACTCAAATCCGCACATAGGTTATATTGTGGCAGTTTCTTTAAATATGTTTTCTTTTTGTTTTTCACTTACGCTTCCACTCATCCAGGGACAATGTGGCGTTGTCATAGCTGTCGTCATATGGCGCAGGTTTAGGTAAGTCGTCTGGGTCCCTGAGGCTGTCAAAATATGGGTGCTCCAGAGCTAGTTCGGCTGTGGGTCTCTCGTCTCCGTCCAGAACCAGCATCTTCTCCAGCAGGTCGATACCTGCAAACAGTCAGTGAAACAAAATAATACAACAAGTTGATCAAAACCATCAAATTGTACATCAGTCAATGTTTTACTGACATAAGCCATTTGGCAGATTGCTGCAAGGTTTTTAGAAGCAGGAGATTAAATTATGCATACAAGTCCAAAGTACTATTTGTTTTGTGCCTATTAAATGTAACAATTTAAGTTGTTTCCAAAAGATACAAAGAAGAAGGAATTATACTACTGCCAGATACATTACATCACATAGAGAAATTCTCCTGTTCTAGACTTACCTGGAACTGTTTGTTTAGAACAGTAGGCGCATGTCGTTGAACAGGGTACAAAGAGAGTCATAATTAACATGATAAGCAAATGGCACAGATGATTACTGTTAACGGTTACTGACAACAACAAGCATTTGATGCCCAACTGCTGTGGTGGACCAGCTCTGTGGACAGTAGTAAGACTGTACTTGTGCTGAATGTGTCTGAAGTGTAATAAAAATGTGTGGATCAGTCAAGCTTAGGAAAAAGGCTGTGGCTAAACTCACCCATTGCACTGGCTCTGGGGAACAATGTTGAGAAGTCTTTTCTGGGATAGCGAGGAAGGGCCTTAACATAAGTTTTGGCCTATATTGTTTAAAGATGAAAGAAAAAATTAAATTAAGCATGAAAAACCAAATTTGACCAGATTATAATGCAAATCAAAGCAACAGCTCATTCTGTATCTATTCAATGCAGACATTTCGGGTCATGGACATGGACTAGAATGATTCAAATGACATGCATTTAAACTGATCAAAAACTGTGACTGAGGATATCACTATTGCTTTAATGAATATATATATATATATATATATATATATAAAAATCACTTATAATAAACTACTTCATATTTTCCAAAGACAAAAAAATGATTGTTAGCTATTAGCTTAAAAATCATCTGCTTCAGTCTGCAGATGATACAGGTGTTTCTGCAAAATGTAATGAATCATTCATTTAATCATCTAACTCACTGAAGTTAAAAGATATTCTGTAATAATTTCATTGTTTGCTTTGCACCTTGCAAAAATGAAACAAATGGAACTGACTGCTTAAGTCTACGTAAGCAATATGTTTTGAGATTGGTACACGTTTTATTCCATTCATTATGTGTGTTATAATAGTAGGATAATAATAATAATTTTATATATATATATATATATATATTTCTACTCCCACTACTGGTAAAGCTCAAAGAATGGCAAAATCTCCAGTATGTTGTTTTTGTTAGATGTAAAGTACATTGCAACCTCTGTGTGCTGCTAGTGGGACTTGTTTTTCAAAGTTTTTCTTTTTAACTGAATTTTTAACAAGTAATCTTACAATACAGTAATATGTTTGCTGTATTCGGTACAGTCAAGATGGTAAATCCACCCCTCCCCCTATCTGCTCTCTATCATTGTCCTACTGGCCAAAACACCACGGCTGAATACCAGCTAAGATCAGTTGCATTGTATTTTTTAATCAGGGCAGCAGTTTTCAGATTACGTTATGTGCTTACATAATTGCAAAAGGGTTCTCGACTGTTGTAGAAAGACGTGGCTGATCTTTAATGCAATATCTACATTGCCCATTATCAGCAACCATTCATCCAATGCTCCAAAGGCACATTCTGTTTACTAATCTGATATCATTTTAAAAGGCTAACCGAGAAAACATTGGAGAACCCTTTTGCAATTATGTTAGCACATAATGTAACCTGAAAACTGCTGCCTTGTTTAAAAAAAACAATGCAACTGATTCTTTCTATAATGGAGTCGAATGGAAATTCTGTATCCTCCTCCAGCAGAAAGCAAAAAAGAGGTCCACTAATCAGAAACTAGCAGGACTTGTTAATAGTAGTTTCCTGAGAAGGATTTAGTGTAGCATGAGGCATTTTCACTCTTACTCTCTTGGGGAAATCAATTCATACTTTATTTATGCATTAATCTATTCTTTTTAATTTGCCAGCTTTAAAGGTCATGAGTAGTAACAACATGTCAGCCACTGGAATCAGAGTTTTTTTTATAAAAAAAACCCATCCCAGTCAAACTGTTTCATATCATGCATGTATAATTATGACACAGTAATTTGTCCTACCTCTGGACTGTCCAGCTTCTGTATGAACTCTGCTCCAGGTACTCCAGTCACTTTCATGATCTGAGTCAGCTGGTCCATGTCTGGTAATAAAGGGTTACAATTGAGGATTTTTTAACATTGGATGTCCTGGTGGTTCAATAAGCAAGCGTCCACACAGAAGCAGTGAAAAGTAGGGTTTCCACGCAGGTCCATAAAACAGAATAATGAAGGAAACTAAGCCACAAGTGACAGCTTTATTTGCTAGGAGACGCTATGTATAAGTAAAGGGCGTCAAGTGCAAAAAAAGAACATAAAAAAACAATATAAAACATGCAGAAAAAGTATGTAATATAGTGCAGCATTAGCTGCATTGGATCCTGCCTGAAGAAACATATTTTTGCTGCATGTAATATACTGTGATTGCCTTTTGTGTTCCATTCTGCACCTGCTTTATAGTGCCCATCATCAAATAAAACTGTCACCGTTTAATCAAGTGGCTTTAATCACCTTTATATTACAATGATTTAATAAAGTGATATTAAAAATGTGTTGTCATTTCAGAATCCTACAGTACATATACATTTCCTTATACTGATAATCTCATTATCTGGCATTACACAGGTTTCAAAAGTCCAATAAACCGACAAGGCTGATGAAAGGATACAGTCTCTCCCTTTGAAAAGGGTTTTTCCATTGATCATTTCTGCCATGATACAACCCACAGACCAGATGTCCACTAGAAAAAGAAAAGAGAAAGAGAAAAAAATTGAGTGAGAACCTAAGGAGAATACACGTTTTAACTTAAGCTCAGTGCAGTACAAATGAGGAAGGTGGCATTTATATGCCACAGCAAAGTTCCTCATCACAATAGAGTGCAGAATATATTGTGCTGTTTATATTGGGGAATACTTGGTGAGTAATACAATCCTACCAAGGGTGCAAACTTTCCAGAGTTGCTTTTTATGTTACATCCCATACGGTAGATGCTGTTTACAAAATGCAAAACCACTATCTCCTAAAGAAACATACATCCTGGGAAAGTCAGTTTCATTAGAGTGACAGCTTTATCATTGTCATTGAGTCTGAGCACTATCGGGCTACTGTCAGACCAGATCTTTGTCAACTGCTAAGAGATTAAGGGGAAAAAAAAGATTTATTGTCAAAATGATACCAATGCAACTTCAAAGGCATTTCACACACCAACGACAGGATTAGAAAAACTGCTGACCCATAAAGTACCAAACAAGCCACCTCTTAAAGAAAGAAATCCCTCTAACTGGAGTTGGGATGTTTTCACACGACAAACAGCGAAAAGTTACAGGCCAACTCAATACTGAGATGAAATGAAGGATGGATATAATTGTCTTGCCAGTCTGGGTGTAGTGCATCCAGTTCAGAATGACCTCAGGTGCCCGGTACCAACGTGTCACTACGTAGCCTGTCATCTCAGCATCAGTACTGCGAGCCAACCCAAAGTCCAGGATCTGTATTGGAAGCCAAGAAACTGATCACAGTCTAGAACGTGAACACTGTGCAGGACAAACATCTGTAAAGTTAATTTATTGTTTGATGAAGTGTTTACATGCTTTCCAAATGTGTGGACACTTAATGAACATATAGACTGATATCGACCGTAATGTTTCCAATGTTTAAAGATATTTTCATAAATCAATAACATTAAGATTTTCAGAGCCACATTTAAGTAAGAATCAAATCTGTCTAGCAACAAAAACAACTGTTAGTAAATCCATATCCTGTTTCCCATATATTGCTAATTTGATAGTATATCTTGTATTCATTACTTTTCTTTTGTAGCTGCTGAATTCTAATATGTTGCTGCCGCAGAAACCCTATCATTTCAGCTTCGTCATGTTTTCTTGTGTAATAATTCAAAGTACAAACCTTCAGTTCACAGTCTTGGTTTACAGCCAAGTTTCCAGGCTTAAGATCCTGTAAAAGAAAAAGAGCTGATGATGGTAACTTACTGCAAATAGTGATTAACAGCAAATTATAGTGTTTGTACTGCGCAGTATCAAAATTGGGATCGGGAAGAGCCTTAAGCCACAACACTTTCAGTATAGTACCCCTAGAACCTGTATGTAACTCATATGGACATGCACCTAAACAGTACATCTGTTTTGCATTTCCACTGCAGAGGTTACTCTTAAAAGTAGGCGGGGTTGTTACCGGAAGGTAATAGCCGCGTCAACCATGTAAGAAGCATGTTGTTTTTAGTTTGTACATTTCCTCCTGCATTGCTCGAACATGTGATGGAAGTCGTAGACAGCCGTGCGCTGAGAACTGATGGAGAGGAACGTCTGCATCAATCAACATACTGCAGTGTTTCTAGCTCCACCTTTTAGTATCGAACCAGTGTGCTGGATACCTCAACAGAGAGGTAACGAAAAAACGGGACAGAATGGAAAAGTTCTATTGGTACCAGCCACAACTTTTGACAATGGAAAATGCAAAAATAACCATTCTAATGTGTAATGAACTGAACTGAACCAGACTGCTTGGTGGAAACGCAGCCTTAAGCATGATTTATGGTTCTGCCGAGGCTGCACGCAGAGCTTTCGCCGTAGCCTACGTAAGTGGCCTAAAGTTTCTCTCTCTTTAAAAGAATAGCAGGGCCGGCATGTGTGTAAGTGACAGTGATTAGCTTCAGAGCGAGTACCGACTCTAGAGTCATAGTGAGAGAAACAAAGTGTCTCCCCTGTGCTTTTTGACCACAGTGGGAAATATTTAGCAGGAAAAGTTAACCCTCTCCTTGATTTCATGTTGATTATGGAGAAGGAGAACCTGGAAATGAGTCGGGGGAAATGCAATGCTACCAAGCCACGGCCGAGCGACGTGCGTCGCCGCGACGTGTAGTTACATTTTTTGAGAGTTGCAAGTCAGGCTATGGCGTAGGGTTTGTGTCTCCACGTACCTAAGTACGTAGCCACTGCGTAGATTTAACGCAGAAGTATAAATCACGCTTTAGTGCTTGTAGTTCCTGTGGCCTAACATGGCTCAACTGTATGCCTCAATGCCTGAATACTGTGGGGATTTTTTAACAGGTATTCAATGGTCTGACTCAACTATGAGCTGACAATAACACTCACTGCAGCATTTCTGCAGAGTCACTCATACAATACTGTGACATAATGTGTGATAAGTGTGGCACTGTTAGTGAGTGTTGATAACACCTTAAACTGTGTTAGGAATTACAAGAGTAAAAGCAGGGTAACACTGACTGAATCAGAGTGTGCATGATCATATTTTCTTCAGTCTAAACACACAATTAGCTGATCTCAAACACATGTTCAGAGCTCAACCACCACAAACTATAGCTTAGTTAACAATTAGCATAATCGATAATTATGTTTTGATCAAAGCGTGAAAAAAGGCTACATTGTCCTGTAAATGCTCAAGACACATTTTCATAACAGTGCATAACCATTAGTGTGTCTGGAAATCTACTACTTCCCTGTAAGGGAAACAAGAAAATAGTAGATTTAACAGTAGATCTTGCTGCAAACATTAGTACTATATGTCTTTGGATTTTTGTGTTCTTGTGTTTTAAGTCTTTCGGCATCAAAGAGACAAGAAGCCATTAATATCTCCCCGATATATAAGTGCTGTATTGATTTCACCCTACTTTCCCTACGTCACACACACATCCACTTGGCACTGGTGCTGATGGGTGTGGCCTAACATCTCTCGACATGCAGTCAGACATCGGAGAGTCAACGCATCCTACCTGTTAGGGCAGGGTTTGATCTGAGTCAATAACAATGACTAATGAAATCAACATTCCTATGTATGTCTGCAGGAAGTGCATGTGTGTTATCTGAGCCAGTACAGTACAAACCACTGCACACACTACAAGTGCTTCATAATAGCCTGTAAAGAAACATTTATCATAGGTCCAAATTTTCCCAGGATAAATCTTATTTTTAATTTTTTTACCTAAGCTTGAATGTCAACTCTCTACAGTGACATTTGACTTGTACTTACCCTGTGGATGATTCCAGCCTTGTGAATGTACTGCAGAAAGGGAGAGACAGAGCAGGTCACATCCAAAATGTATGTATGGTATACGTTTACATTACATGTCATTTAGCTGACGCTTTTATCCAAAGCGATTCACAATTGCTATATATGTCAGAGGTCGCACACCTCTGGAGCAACTATGGGTTAAGTGTCTTGCTCAGGGACACATTGGTTGATATATCGCAGTGGGAATTGAACCCAGGTCTCCCACACCAAAGGAACGTGTCATATCCACTGCACCATCACCACTCCTATGTTTACATAATGGTTTTATTAGTATGCCTGTTTTGAATTGAATTTCCCCATTGTGGGATTAATTAAGGATTTTGAATCTTGAATCTTTGAATATATACATGCATGCATGTAACTGAAGTGCAGACAATTCTCTGAACTTATTGTAGCATATATTAAAATACAGTACAATTCTGGCATGAATGTGTTACATGATAACCTTGGAACGTATTCAGTGAGGTTTTAATAAGTTATAGTCATGTTTCACTAATGTTCTCATTATGCTTCATAATAAAATTGTGCGTTCCTAAAAGGTCAACTTTTCCCGGCTCACCCTGAGTCCACAGAGCATCTGGTAGACGAGAAACTGTACTTTGTCTTCTGTGAGATGACCTCGCACCTTCGACAGGTCAGTAAACATGTAAGGCATCACCAGGTAGCTGAGAAAAAGAGGGGGAGAGAGGCAGAGCGATTATTGTGTTTTTAGCCACACCCTGTTAATGCTGTAATCCATGACTTTTTATACTTTGATTAAGGAGCTTAGGGTGCTTGTGTATGTTCATATAACACTCATATTTCATAAAACCTTCAATTAGGGTTGGGTACCGAAATGCGGCAATGTGTAGTGGTAGTAACTAGACCGAATAAGAACGAAGGTTTTGGTGCCTGACTTTACACTACACTCGACAGCAGGTAACGTTAGCCTATCTTTAGCTAGCAGCTGGATTAAACACGGTTAAAATGCTGACAGCTAACGTTAAACAGTGTAAAGTGTGACTGTATTTCACTGTAGAGGATTCCAACACCGGGTCGTAACAGTCTGCTCTGCAGCTGCCGTTGTCGGAAGAACAACACAGACGGTGTGTTCACTTGAAACAGGTAGCCTTGTGGTGTATTCAAAGTTATTGTAAAATACCATTTTCCCATCTGGTGGTTTTTTTTCTTTTTTAAAGATTATTTTTGGGGCATTTTAGGCCTTTATTGTGACAGGACAGCTGAAGACATGAAAGGGGAAAGAGAGGGGGGAATGACATGCAGCAAAGGGACCACAGGTCGGAGTTGAACCCGGGCCCGCTGCGTCGAGGAGTAAACCTCTATATATGGTGCCTGCTCTACCAACTGAGCTATCTGGGCGCCCTGGTGGTTATTTTTGTCGTTCAACAGCAATTTACTGGTGAAATAAGTTATTGTTATAAGTTATAGTTATTACATTATTATTAAATCTTTAATTTTGACCATATGGCCTTGGCAAAAAACAAGCTGTTCTTTAATGTCGCTGACTGTTGTTTAGTACCCTTCTTTTTTTTCTTCTTTTTTAAAACTTTATTAAAAAGTATTGGTTCAGGCACCGTTTAGGCATCGGCACCATTTTAAAACTATCGCTTTAGCACCGGTATCGGAAAAAACCCAAACGATACCCAACTCTACCTTCAATATACTCTTCCTCTTTGCAGTATTCTCCTAATTTGCTGCTGCAAAAGTCTAATTTAGGGCCAAATAAGATCATGAAACCTATGTGGCAACAGTTCAGGGAAGGTACTTTCACGTTTCAACATGACCGCGTCCCTGTGCACAAAGACAAATAAAGAAATGCTTTTCAGAGTTTGGTGTGGAACAACTTGACTGGCCTGCATAGAGCCCTGACCTCGATCCCATTCATTACCTTTTGATGAATTGGGACAGCGACTGTGAGCCAGGCCTTATCGCCTAACATTAGTGGCCGACCTCACTACTACTCTTGTGGCAGAATGGCAGCAAATCCCTGCAGCCAGGTTCCAAAGTCTTGTGAAAAGACTTCACAGAAGACTGGAGGCTGTTATTGCAGCATACTAATGCCCTTGGTTTTAATATGACATGTTCAGCATTTACACACGGGTGTACTATTTAGGTGTCCACATGTAGTTAGCCATATAGTGTATGATATTACAGTGGGTCTTTGCTTCATACTTTTTTGTCCAATGTCCATACTTCTAATGAAAAGAGGTGTTGGCTGTCTCTGCCTGAGGGCTTTGCTAATATGCCAAAAAATACTCACAAGTCCTGGATTTCTTCAAGGCTTGAGGCAGGTGAAAACACATCAAGAAGTCCAATCACCTGATTGGAATGAAAAGGCGACGTGACGAATACAGAGACATGGGAGCAGATGTGAGGAGCTTAAGTATTAACAGGATTATCATATCTAAAATGCAAAATGATTATGCTATTTAAAAGTTCAAAAACAAATGTCAAAGTCTGCTAAAGGAAGAAGTAGAAGGAGATGTGTTCGGTTTTATCTACTTACGTTTTCATGCTTCATGTGTTTGAGAAGTCTGAGCTCTCGGTAGGCCCTCTTAGCAAAGATCTCTGACTGGAAGGGCCTGTGGAGCTTCTTGATGGCCACTTTCTCTTTAGTCTTCTCATTTATTGCTGAGCTGTGATGAATAATGTAAAACAAGTCATTAGCTTTGCACTCCCAGTCTGCCTCTGCCTCCTAGTATCACTGTGATTTCCCTCTTTTGAAGTCAGAGCAGTGAGAAAATGACAGGACGGTCTATTTTGAGGTTTCACTCAAAAAAATCTTTCAACAGCAAAGACGTTCTCAGATGAAGGAACTCATTCTCTAACTGAGTGGGGGGGTCTGTGGTTTATTAAGTATGAGTATGTATGAATGTTTGGCAACTCGTGATGTGCATGTCTGCAGTGATCTGCAGGGCACCAAATCGTAGGAGGACAGGCTTGTGCGGCTATTTGGAGCCACATCCACCAACACATATTACACACACACCACTTGTGTAAAGTGTTGTTGACAATGTTGATACACTAATGTAGGATATTAATGTCAATTATACGTGCAGCAGCTGATCCATGCCAGATAAGCATCCACAATAAATACAGTACATCTCACACATACAGTAGTTATGAAACTGTTGATTATGCCTCTGTTTATTAATTCTTTCTTTTCCCATGTTTGCAGGTTCCTACAAGACGATAAATGAGAGATGTGCAATTTGGCAGAATTACAGATAATGGTGGTGGCTTGATCCAAGTTCATCAGATGGAGCTTCTTTTAAAAGGTCAGCTTAAGAGACTGTCACTCCCACACTATAAGCTTTGACAACAGACAGACCACAGTCAGTATAAACACCCTCAATGGGATAAATAACAAAGCTGAGACACTGGCAATAATGCAGTGTTTTCTTAATAAATGTTGAAAGTGAATGTTCAGTGAATGTCATCCAGCACCTGTGCAATGGAATTATCAAATTATCCAATTTGTGGTGCTACAATTTACAAAATGTATACATTATAGTCTAGATCAGGGATCTTCAACAGAGGGTCCGGGACCCCCACTGGGTCCTCAGAGTCAGTTGACCTTTCAAGATGATCACTAATACATCATAGTATATCATATATAATATCAAAAATGTAATTGATTACAAATGTATCACCAAATTGCAGCCTTAGTTGACCCTAACACTGATTTAATTTATCTAGTCAGCGTGATAAACAATATGGTACCTGTAAATCAATAATGTCAAGTGATGTTGGGTGTGTCCAATGTACTTATTCTATTTGCTTAAACAAATCAAACGATTATCACACTGAAAGTTGTGTTTCCCCGTGGCTTGACGCCTGACCCCCTTCGTGTATCCCTAAAATGTCATTTAATGTGCTATGGTACTACATGTAAATATACAATGTGCTGTTTAAATATGTATTATGCAATGTGCCCATTATCTGTTTATGTGGCTTCCACAATGTATTTACGTACCTTTTATATGTGATGATATATGAAGAAATGAACGTGGAAAGTGGCCATCTTTAATATTGACATACTAAATAGCTAGGCTACATCTCCTCTATTGTTGTATGTAGACATATACATATAAGTTTAAAACGTACGTGTTATGCGATATAGTCTTCGTCCTAGCACATGCTGGTAGGATGCGCTATAAGGTGTCAGGTGTTACAACTTGATAACATGAATGGCTGTGCCATCAGTGTTGACAGTGTATTGGTGTAACATACACTACAGTACACTAACGTTACAGGATATAACCATAACCCAGGCCCAACACAGGCTGCATGCAGCCAATGTAGCTAACGGTAATGAATGTTGGGCTCCGACTAAACAGTATTCATACACAGTCCAGTTCCAACTACGACACACACATCATACAGCTTGAGGTAACGACACTTACCATACAGAGCCATACGCCCCGGTCCCTATCTGTTTGAGCCGTGTGTATTTCTCCGGGACTTCCCACACCGTGCTGTTAATTTCCTCACGGGAGAAATGTGCCCGAGCCTCCATGATTAAGAGAAGAAGGCGAAGCTAGAAAGAAAAGTTCCTCCTGTAAGCCTGTCACTTGTTCAGAAGGTAAAGCAAATACTGCTTAAATACGAGACCACATAACCTGCAACTTACTTCCGTTAGAGGTTTTCAAATTAATGTCCGTTAGCCACAGCGTGGGGAGGAAACAAACGGCTGCTGCTCAAAACACCGCAAAACAAACTAATGCATCAATGTATGTCAATTAATAATTATAAAAATTCTAGAAATATGACATTCAGTCTGTGCTATTGTTTGACTTTCTTGTTTTATAAGATTCTCATTTGATTTTCCTTTGACTTAATAGGCCTATATTTTCAGTATGCAGGAAATAATTTCCTAAACTTGACTGTCTCCCGTTGGCTTTACTCGACACCACAGCATAATGATGTCTGTCAGTAAACTATAGTCACAGTATTAGACAAGTAACCTGGATGACTACTTAACATATAGCCTCATGTACAGTAGTCTTCCTTTTGCAGAAAAACCATTTCACTCTATGCTTCATCCCCCGTGTGGAAAACAACCCAATGATGTGTGTAAAAAATCAGACGGCTGCTTGCTGAAACATGTCAATATGACTCCATTTGCTCCCACCCACACACAGTAGGTGTTACTTGTCATGAATAATTAGGCTACTGTAAATTGCCAGAAGTTTATGAATCATAGCAGCTTACTGCAGAACATCGCACTTACAGACATGGACAAAAACATGTAAACTGAGCTATAAGATTTTGACTTTGTTCACAAATACTGTAGGTTTAAACCATACATTCATAAATTATCTTTATAAACCCTTCTTTTGCAATCATCACCCCGTTTTAGGTTTATGATATGAACCAACACTAGCCTATATATATATATATATATATATATATATATATATATATATATATATATATATATATATATATATATATTTAAAAAGAGTGTTATTCCTGTACTATATTATAACTATAATATTATATAGGCTACATATTTTGTTAGATCAGATGTGGACAAAGTAGGCCTTTGTGCATTTGGAAACACAGGGTTATGTGAGTAAGGTGAATTTGTATTTTCTGTATGTCTTATGTTAGTATCATGTCAGTCCATGTTATCGGTGAAGGTGTAAGACTATTAATGATAATTTTTATTTGATTAGAGAACAACGCCTTTGTGTAAGTAAACACAAAGGCGCGAAGATGGTGAATATGAAATCAAATTAAAATATTAGACAGTCAAAAAATAAATTAGTGAAATAAACCTAAAATGTGTAATATTCAGTTGTATTTATCTTGTATTTTATGGGAGTTGAGTCAACACAGCTCTCATGTTTTGGGGGCAGCATTTAAAAATTAAAAAAGGGATGAGGTGAATGTTTTAAAGTGAGCAATAAGTAAGATTTTTACTGCAGGATGGCACAAAATGACCATAATATATCTGTGGGGATCAAAAGGATTATATATCAATACCAATGACTCAGCCATAACTTGGCCAGCTGTTGACTTTTCTGGCTTTCAAAACCCACTTTCCATCCTGTACTGTGTTTTGGAGAGAAAAAAATCCCACCTACTGGAGTTTCAAGAGCTAATTTCCTGAGCTAAACCGGTCTCTGTTTAGTCAAGTGATTAGCAAAGTAGACTACATCGCAACATATAATACAACATAATAAATGTAAAATAAGGTAATATAAATTTGTGGAAGATAGTAATTGCAAAGGAATAACATGAATGTTAACACGAATGTAGCAAATGTATATGCATAATGAGAAATTATATATATATATATAAATATAATAGTGTAACATTTTACAGTGCAATTTGTAATACATATAATATAATTGTAATTTACTTGATAAATATACATATTATACAGTGTTATTATATAGTATACACATTGATGTCAAGCTAATACGGTAGTACTAATCATGGTATTAACTTTGTCCACATCACCCACTCATATGTTTGAGTGGTAACTATTAGTTACGGTCATCCTGTATTCCTCTCTTAAATGTATAGATAATGATTAGTGTCATGTGCAGGTTATCTGCTCTGTATGCAGGGTGTTACCAGTTTCTTAAACTCCTCTAAAAACAGCACTCTCTTCTGTAGCTTTCCATGGTGCCACCCTGCATGGGCCTCGCAGATCACAAAAGCATTATTGTATGCCAAAACATCCAGTATGTTGTAAAACACTAGAAGTGGAAATTGTGAGGTTTTTCTTAGGCAGCTGTATAGCAGGATAGCAGCTTGGCTAAATTGTCCACACCTCTCTTTGTGCCATTATGATTCAGTATGATATCTGGGTCACAGTGCTCTAGAGGAAAAGTCAGGGGATCAACAAAGTCATTATAATTCGCCCCCTGTGGACCGTGGGTGTCTGTACGAAATGTCATGGTAATCTGTCCAGCATTTATTAAGATTTGTCAGTCTGGACCAAAGTGGTGGACTGACTGACAGACAGAAAGACCTTACAGCAACGCTGGTAGCTGATAACCGTTACTCCATCCATCTATCCATCCATTTTCTACACCTTCAGTTCTATGCAGTGTCGCAGGAACTGGAGCTCATGATGGCACACACAACATTCACCATTAGGTGTAAATTAGTCTTGCATTGCAAGGTGCAAATATAAGGTGACAAGACAAATACATACAGACAGACATATCTTTGGACTATAGAATAAAGAGGAAAGCCTTGCTGACACGAGCAGATCTGAGGTCCAAACCCAAGGCCTTTTTGCTGTAACCACTGTGCCACAGTACAGTATAGCTACAGTAATTTAAAATTCAATAAACCTCGGATGCATTCATAAAACACATTAAAGCCCAATGTCATGATATAACCTCCATGCATGTGGTTTACGATGGGCACCCTCCTGTTAATCTTCAGAAGACAATTTAGCACCTGGGTGAGGCTCAATGTACAAAGTAATAGTCTTACTGTAAAATGAACCAAATAAGCTAAAGGTTTCCTTCACCTTGTTATTTACCTTGACCGAAGTATATTCTGGCAGCCTCTAGAAGATATATGCATTTGATTTATTGAATCCACTCTACCATTGATGCACATTATGGGTACGTCTGCATACTCCTTGTTCTATGTAATTACTTTACATGCTACCTGCAGGCTAATCCAAAATTGAGAAATCCAATTTGACAGAAATCTGCAGTCTGTCTGTTGTTGCCAATATTGATCATAAATCCATTTGCTCTTTGCTATTTATTTGCATTTGATCAATATTTTTGGGTCATTTCCGAAAATAGTTTTCATCAACTGTTTGAAGAGGGCCTCTGTCATTCTGTATGGGTAAATGTCAGTGAAATTCCACATTTTACAGATATTTTTGGAGTCACTGAGATGCCAAAGGATTGTGATTAACTTCCAGTGAGCGAATTACATCAGCTTCTAGCAGAAAGGTTATGGCAGATGTGTCAGTTGCAAGTTGGCTATAGTAGAAGGAATTTGTCAGCGTGTTGTGATATAACAGTTGTTTAGAGGGAGTAAATTTCCTTTGATAGAAACATAATAGTTCAGAATATAATTCAATGATATTCATGCCATGTCAAATAAAAGGAAAATGAATTCAGTAAAATAATGATATACTAATGCATATTTAATATCACCCACACAGTGATTGAAAATTGAAAGTTGAAAAAAGCATAGCTAGATATAGCATAGAGATAGTTATCTCAATCTATGTGGATTCATGTTATGCTTAAACAATGAAATGATGATCCCATTTTCAAAAACACAGCATCGCATATTCTATAAGCCTGCTAAGCCTGCCACATATGCGTTGAGCTATAAGTCTGTCTTGAAATGGTACTTTTACAAGATGTACCAGATTGATGGCATCAGCTGCTCCTGATCCTACTAAACACATCTCTAAGTCCTACTCAAGCTCACTTTGGCTGTGTGAATAAAAGCTATGGATGTGAAAATGTGAAAAGACGTCACACCCAGGTTGCAGCTTTAAAGGTTGCAGCTTAATATTTTCTGAAAAAGATCTAAATAGACCACAAGATGGAGCTAAAGTCTAGCACACTGCCACAGGATGAGCTAAACGTTGCACTCAGGCCATTTTATCCAACACGGTCTCAGTGACCAGTGCAGCTTTGTTTAGGCATAGCTGTGTGTACTGTTTTAAATCTGTTCATGTGTTAACTGCTTATAAAATAAAATAAATGTGTTTGGGCCTTTCATTTGTAAAGCCTGAGTCATGTAATCCACAAATCCATGTTTTTTCTTGAATCTTATTTTGATGAAATTGAAGTTTATGTAGGAGCTGCTCATCTTTTAGCATCTGTGGCTATCCCTTCTAACACTAACTACCAAGTGCTTTTGTTTATTCATGATGATGTGGGAATGTAAAATGCATCACTTCCTACGTGCAGGAGGTTTATTCCCAGGAAAGATCTTCCAGACACTGACAATAAAGAACAGCGAATGTAAAAGCTTTCATAGGTTGAATCATTACTCTGCTTTCATTATTGTCAACGGAAACAAAAAGACTGAATGAGATAGTAGTAGATGACACATTTATTTATGTGAACATGTCACCGAGTATTATTTTAAAAGTAAAAGCCTCTGAGCACTACATTGCATCAGCTTCCTTCACAATGTGGAATGGTAGATAATAAAATAACATGGCATGTCCTCTATTCTTGCTTGTGATGCAGATATTATGGTGGCGTATATGTGACTCAAGACAAAGTCAGATACATACACACACGTACCTATACATCACTGCAAACATAAATGCACACACACCAACAGTCATACAATCGTGCAGACACACAGGCTCAGAGTGTGTCGTTCCTCCGTCATTTGTGCTTCAACCCATCTGCCAAAATCCTCTCAAGCTAAATCGGACTTGACATTTTCCAACACTGAATCAGCAGGGAAAGTAGGCTAGCACGTAGATGGTACAGGTAGAAAGAGACATAGGAAGGAAGAGAGAGAGGGGGAAAGAAGCTTGTTTTCACAAAAGGCACCCTCATGGGTGGAGGAAGACAGCCATTTGCCCCCCGTGCCACCAGAGCACACAATGGCATTAACCTAATGAGTCTTTACATAGTAATTTAAGGTTCCCCACTGGATGATACTCTGTACTGAATGAGTATTAATTATTAGTATCAATCACTGATGTTATCTGTGGGTGTTACTTGGTTAAGAAGGGAGATGGGCAGACAGTGGCATTTAGCTGTGATTAATGAAGTGACCTTCCCTACAGCCTTGGCTGAGATCTAGAAAAATCTATTCCATTTCAAAGTGACCTCCGGGAGGGATGGCTGGTTGGAACACCCATTAACACTCTGTATCCAAATGCAACAAAACACCCACACACAAGCATGCACACACATGCACACACGACCCTCACCATAAGGACTGCAGCGATGCAGATGCAAATCATCAGAAATGAATGTCCGAGGAAGTCACATCAGATGAACCACACTGTCCTCCAGTCAATCATTGCTCTCATATTCAGCTGATTCTGACATATGACTGAAGATTGTTGTCATCGTAGCTAAGTTTAGTGCACTGATATTATTCCTCAAAGCTTTAGCACACCAACCACTGGCATGCAAATGTGATGGTGGCAGAAGTGGTGATGATAATGATATTAATGGGTGCCCAAAGACTTTAACTAAGTTAACTAATTTCCATATTTTGTCCCATGGGCCTCAGTTGGTAGAGCATGGCATTAACATTTTTATATTGGTACCATTCCCACTAGAACAGGACAAGCCAAGCATGTAGGCTTTATTCATTCCTCACACTGGAGAACAGTAGAGAAGAACCAGGCTTTTCACAAAGTAGGCATGGAATTTATTTGTAAAAGAAGATATACAGGGCAGTTAAATGAACTCAGTTGCTACTTGTAGATATAGACACTGTAAATAAAGACACATGGAATATTTTAGAATGTGCATACATGTATGTTTAAATTATGGACAATAATTAGCAATTTCATTTTAGTCTATTTTAGTACGCTAAAATGTTTTACATGCAGAATGCTCTGGTTAAGTTAGTTAAGGCACACAATAGGGAAAACAGGAGATAATGAGGTATGTATTATTAGACCTTTACTGCCGTTGTGCATTTTTGGCTACAAAACCCTTTGATTTTACTGCATGATTTTCTGCCATTTGCAGAAAATTGCTGGATGTTTTATGCTTTTATTTCATGCTATCGTATGCTTTTTGAACTGTACAAAGATACAAAGATGATAGTTTAAGAGAAGCTGAGATAGCAGTAGATGGGATAAGTACGTATTTAGTGACCCTCATGAACATCAGTAGAACTATAGCTGATATGGCTATGGCATGGATAGATAGAGATAACGACTAATAATGTCAGTTATAAATTAATAAAAATACAAGAAAACCAACACAATTGCCAATCCAATTCATATGAATCTGCATATTGCTTTGCTGTAATTAATTGTCTTACTTTTGACTTACTTTTGCAGTATTCTTTTTTTACAGAAGACATTTCGAAATGTCACAGTAGAAAAAGCACAGTTAATAATGGCTGAATTCCATTTAGCTGCTTCAGTTTCAGGGTCCTGTATGACTTCACGAACACAGCCATTGTTCATGTTTTTTACAACACCTGTGCTTTTTCTACTACGACAAGTCAAAATGCCACTAATACCAAAAAATAATAATCAAAACATAGAATTGGGACATCCATGCATGTTCCAATATGTTTCTGACCTGAGCTGACCATATAACTCAAACATCCCTCAAATTCATTTGGTCATTTGGAGGCAATGAAGCAAACTTTGTTAACATATGACATACTAAAACACCTGGGAAACCCAAACAATGAGCAAAAAGAGGCTTAAAAGTTTCATAAAGCTGGTGGCTGGGTTGGATCAGTGGGTAGAGCAGGCGCACATATACTTGGAGGTTTATACCTCAATGCAAAGGTCTAGGGTTCAAATCTGACCTGTGATGATTTCCTGCATGTCTTCCCCTTTTCTCACCTAGCTGTCCTGTCAAATAAAGGTGGAAAAGCCCCCAAAAAATAAATAAAAATAAAGCTGAGAGGGACTGCAGAGTTGGGTTTTAATTCCCTGTGAGTTCATCACTATATGTGAGCCATTTCATATCACATGTCATATGATCCCCAATGACCTGCAGACAGCATGATTAAATGGAGCTATTCAGTTTGGACTTGGCAATGCAGACAGCTGTCATGGAGTATCAACCTTCATATCATCTATGATGATCAGGACTCAGACCATGAGCATTTTACAATCCCAAATGTGTCCATTCCATTTACACAACCAGCTGGCTCTCCTTCCATCTGACCCAGCATCAGGTCAGCCCGGATCATCTCCTAATGAGGATGAAGAGGAAAATACATTAGTTAAAATAACTCTCCAAGCATTGCAGATGTCACATTTGTTTTTGACACAGATGAACATTTGGTAACAGATGGGTAATACACACACATCCACACAAACAATGCCAGCAATATCTAACACACTAGTGCTCATCTAAACAGCGATTACCATCTTGTATGAGGCTGGTGCGCTGCCCAGATGATGACAGCTCCTCATACAGTACAGCAAGTCCCTGCGGTGTCACTATACCAAGCCTCAGATGCATGCAAGTCATTGTGCCATTGTGCCGGCTGGCTGCCACTGTAGCAAAGCAGGCCAATTCTAATAGTATACATGGCATGTAATTGCTGCATTTCTGGAGTGTACGGAAATAATGGTCTATAGAAGGCTGTTACTGGGGTGACCCTCAGCATAATGACCCAACTCAGGCTTTAAAAAGCATTCAGGACATTGACTTTTCATTCATGAGTGTGAGACTGAGGGAAAAGGAGATAATAATGAGTATTAGCCAGGCTAGTGTATTAATTTGTGAGAATAATGTCCCAAATAGTGTCAGAGGTTACAGAGCTATGTAAGTGAGAGGATATAATAAGACAGGCGTTCATGTCTGCAATGTGTCCCTGTCTATATATTCAATGTGGCTTAAATGGTGATTTTATTGCAGTGACAGTGGAACGATGTGGTGTTATTAGACTATTCTAAGGAGAAAAGTGCAGCTAGTGCTGATCAATACAATTTTTACAATCAACCCTTAATTGCCATAGTAGCCAATTAAGTGAAGCTAAAATGGAGAATAAGACTGTCTTTTCCACTCAGCTCCCATCAGGAAAACAGCTGCGAATTTTTCGACAAACTGAACATAATCTGCTGGGTTCGACAGCTTTCCAGGGAGCCGTAATGAAGGAGAAGCATTGGTTGCAGTTTCAGCGGTAAGTTAATGACAAAAAATATCTGGTGTTGTAAAGTTATAGGAAACATAGCACAATGGTCTTAGGCTGAATCTCATTTCTCTGTCTGTATGTATTTTTTCTAAACCGAGATAAGAAAAAATAATTCTGGCTTTGTTCAAACAACAGTCATGGAAGGCCAAATGTGCATATGATGAAGGGTATAACTCATTCATCTTCAAGTATAATTACAGTTTATTACAACTTTGGTCTTTTGGTCATCATCTCTATCAGTTATGATAACATTGTACTCACCAAATGCAAAGTAGCGATAACATACGATAACACAAGCATTCAGATGATCAGACAAGACAACAGTATCTACAATCCAAACCACTTTATGTGGAGGTAAAACTGAAAGTGAAACAGATAGGGTAATCATTTCACAGCCCCCGTTTGTTTTGTTCTCCAAATAAGTTTGGCCAAACTGGAGGTTTATTTAAAACCTGTCTGCCATGTTCCCAAATGTCAGCAATTAACTTGATTGTGTACAAACTTACTATAACCGATGGCCAAAACTACAAAATAACAACCACGTAATAAATAAACCAGAATCATCCTCTAATTATGTCATTCATTTGTTAAAATAAAGCCTACTTATTGGTTTGTGGATATGGACTGAGGTTACCTTTCCTGTCCAACACGTGCTAGTAACAAGCTTATTTTGTGATTTTGTATTTTCTTATTTTTATGATGACGTTTCATAGTCACATTGCTTTACAAGAGACACTATCAGTGACAGAACAGAACTGTATCTACCATGTTGGTGGTGTTGCTGTCAACAGTCTTGTCCTTGTTTGCTGTGCTCTTGTTTCCACAAATTTTGTTTTCGACAGTTAGAAAATACCAGACAGCAAGACAGCAGGGCTGGAACAACACGGGGCCATAATTTCAGATTCAGCCATAATCATCTATAGGAAATCATTTTTAATATACAGAAAACAAGTAAGGTAAATTGGCTTATTGCTACATGCAGTATCTTCTGGGTAACAAATCAGTGATACTACACAATTATTAAAGAATAATGTACATATACAAAAAGACCCAGAATAGACATCAAGGGAACATTTTACACAATCAATATCTATAAAGAGGAACTGTTGTTCATTGCATTATAACAGCAGAAAAAGTCTACTGGGTCTGAGAAAAATGTGTGTTTTCAGTTGTTTCACAGCACATAAGAGACTGTATAAAATGTAAATCTACTGCAACCCATAAGAAACTACCAATTACTATTCCTTCTTGACAACATTTAGAGCCACCAACCTTGTGAACACTAAAACAGTGAGGTGTTTCTTGTGTTGTTTGCTGTCTTAATTGTCATTATTATGCTGCTTTTACATAACATTGTATTGTCATGCTGTCTGTGATTGTTGTCATGTTATTGTTGATTCTGTGTGTCATAGGAGCTGTCTCTCTTGTCTCTATGTAATGCAGACACCTCCCTAGGGAGGTGCCCAGGGGGAATCCTTACCAGATGCCCGAACCACCTCAACTGGCTCCTTTTGACGCGAAGGAGCAGGGGCTCTACTCCGAGCTCCTCACGGATGACTGTGCTTCTCACCCTATCTCTAAGGGAGACGCCAGCCACCCTCCTGAGGAAACCCATTTCTGCCGCTTGTACCCTGGATCTTGTTCTTTCGGTCATGACCCAGCCTTCATGACCATAGGTGAGGGTAGAAACGAAAACTGACCGGTAGATTGAGAGCTTTGCCTTCTGGCTCAGCTCTCTTTTCGTCATAACGGTGCGATAAATTGAATGTAATACCGCACCCGCTGCGCCAATTCTCCGACCAATCTCCCGCTCCATTGTCCCCTCACTCGCGAACAAGACCCCAAGGTACTTGAACAACCCTCACCTGAAACAAGTTACTGCCGAGAACCCGGACACAGCTCTCGCTTTGGTCATACAGAGATTGGATGGCCCTGAGAAGGGACCCCCTCACCCCATACTCCCGCAGCACCTCCCACAGTATCTCCCGGGGGACCCGGTCATACGCCTTCTCCAGATCCACAAAGCACATGTAGACCGGTTGGGCATACTCCCATGCTCCCTCCAGGATCCTTGCGAGAGTGAAGATCTGATCCGTTGTTCCACAACCAGGACAGAATCCGCATTGTTCCTCTTCAACCCGAGGTTCGACTATCGGCTGAACCCTCCTTTCCAGCACCTTGAAGTAGACTTTACCGGGGAGGCTGAGAAGTGTGATACCCCTGCAATTGGCACACACCCTCTGATCCCCCTTTTTGAACAGGGGAACCACCACCCCGGTCTGCCACTCCTAGGCACCGTCCCAGACTTCCACACAATGTTGAAGACGCGTGTCAACCAAGACAACCCCTCCACACCCAGAGCTTTAAGCATTTCTGGATGGATCTCATCAATCCCTGGGGCTTTGCCACTGTGGAGTTGTTTAAAGTGCCCATATTATGAAAAAAACACTTTTTCTGGGATTTGGGGTGTTCTTTTGTGTCTCTGGTGCTTCCACACACATACCAACATTGAAAAAAATTAATCCATGCTGTTTTGAGTGAGATACGGTTTCTGAATGCACGGCTTGTGACGTCACAAGCCGTGCCGATTTTGTGCTAATGCTAATGCTAACGCTAGCATGCTACCTCGTTCTCAATAGCAAAGCACTGCTACAACACACACAAATTCACCATAATCTACAAAAGACCTACTTACATGTGCGCCCTCATTTAGAAGTCTCCCAGATAATCCGGCCTTGTAACTGACCGAAGTTGGAGAAACAGCCTTTCTTTTACAGTCTATGGAGCTAGCTAGTTGACATGATCTACATCTGAGCTACTGCATGTGAGAGTGCAATTAAAGATAGTACAGAAGAAAACAGAGACCAGGTGAAAAGGGGATCTGCAGCAGTGAGAGAGAGCTGTGCAGTACAACAAAAATATAGTGTTTTTTGAAAATTAAACCATGTAAACCTATTCTGGTACAACCTTAAAATACAATTATGAACCTGAAAATGAGCATAATATGGGCACTTTAACTACCTCAGCGACTTCCACCAGGGAAATTGACGACAATCCCCCATCATCATCCAGCTCTGCCTCTACCATAGAGGGCATATTAGCTGGATTTAGGAGTGCTCCTTCCACCCCCCTATTACCTCCTCAGTTGAGGTCAACAGCGTCCCATCCTTACTGTACACAGCTTGGATGGTTCCCCGCGTCCCCCTCCTGAGGTGGCGAACAGTTTTCCAGAAGCACCTTGGTGCCGACCGAAAGTCCTTCTCAATGTCTTCTCTGAACTTCTCCCACACCCGCTGCTTTGCCTTTTTCATGGCAGAGGTACCTTGCAATTGCCTCCGGAGTCCTCTGAGATAACATATCCCGGAAAGACTCCTTCTTCAGTCGGACGGCTTCCCTGACCTCCGGTGTCCACCACGGTGTTTGAGGGTTACTGCCCCTTGAGGCACCTAAGCTTCATCTTCAGCAATGGAAACTTTGAACATTGTCCACTTAGGTTCAATGCCCCCAGCCTCCACAGGGATGCACGAAAAGCTGAGGAGGTGTGACCCAACTCACCACCAGATGGTGATCGGTTGACAGCTCCGCCCCTCTCTTCACCCGAGTGTCCAAAACATACGGCCTCAGATTAACAAACGATTATAAAATCGATCATTGACCTTCGGCCTAGGGTGCTCTGGTACCAGGTACACTTATGAGCATCCCTAAGTTTGAACATGGTGTTTGTTATAGACAATCCATGACTAGCACAGAAGTCCAACAACAGACAACCACTCTGGTTTAGATCAGGGAGGCCGTTCCTCCCAATCACGCCTCTCCATGTATCTCCATCATTGCCCACGTGCACGTTGAAGTCCCCCAGCAGAACTATGGAGTCCCCCACTGGAGCCCCATACAGGACTCCATTCAAGGTCTCCAAAAAGGCAGAATACTCCGAACTCTTCAGTCAGAGTTTTCCCCCCCACAACCCGCAGGCGTAGGGAGGCGACCCTCTCGTCCACCTGGGTAAACTCCAACGTTGCGGCGCTCAGCCGGGGGCTTGTGAGTATCCCCACACCCGCCCGGCGCCTCACACCCTGGGCAACTCCAGAGAAGAAAAGAGTCCAACCCCTATCCAGGAGTATGGTTCCAGAACCGAGACTGTGCGTAGAGGTAAGCCCCACTGGTAGTGCTCCACCTCCCGCACAAGTTCCGGCTCCTTCCCCCACAGAGAGGTGACATTCCACGTCCCCAGAGCCAGCTTCTGCCGCCGGGGTCTGGTCCGTCGAGGCCTTCACCGCCACCCATTTGGCAGCGTACCCGACCCCAGGGGTGAGCCCAATATGCACTGTCCCTGTCAAATAAAGTAATAAACTAAACTAAATATAAATTTGTTTTTTAATAACCAGTGTTTAGGATTTAGGGGGATCTATTAGCAGAAATAAAATCTAAGAACCATAGAGTTTTCATTATATATACATATATACTTTGAATTCTTTGGTCCATTTTAATATTAATTGTGTTTTTTTAATTCATTCCTGTGGCTATGTGGGTACTCATTCAGTGATTTCTGTATGGATTATTATAGACAATAGAGATAATATGGAAAGCCCATATGCAATCTATGTTCATAGTTAAAGGTTAATGTGTTCTGTTAACATTACTGACAGTTATTCTGGGAAAATGAGGGAGAAGCAGCAGAGTAAGTAGATAAGGCATGTAGACATATGAAACAAAGAGAATTACCACGATGAGTCACACAACGACTGGCAGCACATTTTGAACATCACAGATTGATGATACACATAACTGAATAAGACAATGTGTGGGTGTTTATTTTCTTAAGTTTTCCATCCCCTTAGTCTGAATTTGCATGCCGATAGAGCCCATTAGCTCTCATTATGCCTGTTGATTGAGTTTACAAAACAATAAAGCGTGTAGGCTTTTTCTTTCCTAAATTGAAACTTGATTAAGAGAAACCAATGACTTGTAACATCGTTCTACTCCAAACACTTAATTTGTCATCTCAGTAAGTGGTGTTTCAAATACATTAGAGGCATCCATATCCAAACTTCTACAGAAAAAAACAGTTTTGTGCGCATGAGAAACACATAAGAGGCATCATTCAGCATCCATGTTTCATTCAAATCACTGGCATTCAGCAAAAAATATTGTTTGGTGCCTGTAATTACTGTAGAAATTGTAAGTGGTGAGTGGGCAGAGTGTGTGTTCGAGAGCATATGTCACAGTGTGTTAGTGTCCAGGCTAAACGTGTTACTTACGCCTGTCATGGCCGCCCTGGCTGCCCATCAGACCAGCCATGACTGAGGTGACATTGATGCGTCTTGTCGGTCCTGTTCATCGGCCCAGAAGACCTGTCACTTGTCAACACACACACACACACACACACACACACACACACACACACACACACACACACACACACACACACACACACACACACACACGTTATTATGTAGATTGACAGCTCATGTGCATCACGTTTCACTCAGTTTTCACTGGCTCTATTTTTCTGCCCATTGCCTCCTTCCAGCTGCACTTGTTCATATTAATGATATGCCAGCAGATATAAACACAATCTCCTGCCCTTAAAATTACCAGTCAAAGCTAATACTGAAGTCTAATGTAAAAGTAAAAGTAAAAGTATGTGCTGATTCCTGCAAAAAAACAAAAGGCAGGATACTATCACCTATGAGAAATTGCAACCATTTGTTGACTGTTAAAGGCAGGATTGGTAATGTTGAAAAGTTAGCAAGATTTGAAAGTAGCATCTCCTCGGGGCTCCGTCTAACCCCTTCCCCTGCCCTCGGGGCTGCAACCCACACACAGATGGGCACGAGCACCGCAGGGAGCAAAGGGCCACAATTTTACTTCATGTCTCATTCACCTGTAAGCAAACACCTAATATTATCAAACCAAATGTTTAAAACAAACATGACTACTGTTAGCAATGCGACGACAAACCACATTGAACTCAGGCTCATACATGGGAGGGGTAGAGTACGTGCAGCGGAGAAGGAGGCATTTCATTGGTTGTTTCCAAGCAGACCGGGTGTTTTTACAGGATTACAGCAGCTACAGATGAAGGATAATTTTCACTCCTTTTTCAGAGCCCATAAGTTATTTATTGCAGGAGGTGGAGCACTGTAAAGGCTATTTCAAACAATACATAAAAAAGTGTATATTGGAAATAGTTACCAGCCCTGCCTTTAAAGGGTTTTAATTGTTAAGTTCACCAACAAGCCAATCTCCCATAACCCTTGATTGTATTGCTTCCTTGTATTCCTTTACTGTACAAATTGTATCCCCCATTTTACAACATTCTTATTTTAATCATTTTCAGCTTCACTATGACTATCTGAAACAACCTTGTGTCCACATGGGAATCTTGAGGTTTCATCTCATCTTATCACTCCCTTTCTTCTCAATCTGAGCCCTCCTCTCTTCTGTCCCTGTGGATGGCCCTGGCCCGCTCCAGACCTCTGACTTTAACCCTGCGGCACACCATCCCAGCTACACTCGTTCTTTCTGTCTAACAGATCCCTCCTCTTTCTCCTCCTCTTCCATCCTCTCTCTCCTGTCCAGTGGCCCTTATCTAAGTGTGTATTTGTGTGTCTCTCTCTGAGGCCCAGTGTGTTAGTGCCAGATGACTTGAAGCCACCCATGACCAGTGGTCCACGGCTAAAACGATAAGGCAGGAGACTCCTCGACTTGCCGTTCCTCCTTTACTTTCCTCTCATCACCTTTGATTTTGTTTTTCTCTTCCTTTCCTGTCCTTTGCTTACATGGGTCTATTGGATATTTCAAGCCAAAAGTGGTGCACTGTTACTCACAAGGACTTTCTCAGGCCTTCATGTCTGATCTGAAAACATTGATCCTCAAAAAAAAAACTCTTAAACATTTATCTACTTTTGGAAAGATGACTTAACAGCTTGGTATTTCCCTGGTAATAGCCATGTGAGTCAATGGGAAATCTATTTATTTAGACGCCAAATTGAATTCTACCAAATCTCATGCAACCTAACAGAACGGTTTGCAAATGATTTTGGTAGAAATGGCCCATGTCTCCATTGACTTTGACTGCAGCTTTGCAGCCCTGTGTTGGCTTCCAGAAACCCCAGAGAGTTTTGATGAACCACATCTGGTCCCGCTCTTTATTGGGATTCATGTCAAATCGAAAACATGACTGATGGCCAATTGTAATCTTATGAGTGCATGTGTGTGTGTTGATAGTATGCAATAGAAATATCTGATTAATGATGCTCATCTTGGCCTCCCTTGGCTGTCCAAATGTAAACAGAGGTCTCAACTGTTTGCTTGCAGTGTAATTAGTCAGCGGTGACAGGTCTTTTCTCTCTCTCTTTCTCTCTCTCTGTCTCTCTGCTCATCTTGTCAACAGGACAGATACGCACCATGCTGTCAACAAGCCTGATAGCCAGCACTGGTAGAAAGGTTAAGATTTACATAAAATACAGCAATCTGCTTATATACACACATCATACAGATTTCCCCATTATTATGTTTTTTCTTATTCTTTTCTTTCTGTGTCTCTACCTCTATTACTTCTCTCTTTTAATGCAGACTTTCGCTCTAAATAACTCACATACAGAGGCAACAATGCACGCATGATTGAGTGTGCACACACACATACCCACAAACACTCATAAACATTCCTCTTTGTTGAGCAGAATGATGGTCATCTGTCACAGTGAAGGTAACGTTGTTCTAGTACATGCTTTCCCACATAAAACTGTATACAATATATATGCACCCTATTGTTTTAGTGTGCAAACAGTGCTATCATTAACTTATCCTCGTCAACAGCCAGAAAGAAAGCGCTCCTTGAAAGACAGCGATGGATTGATCAATTCAGAAGTTCATTTTCTAAAGCCTGAGAATCTAAGGTGCTATATTTCCTGTAAAAGTAGAACAATGTACAGAGAGGATGCATGTAATATGGACTACAAATTGTTAGTAACCACAGAATGTTTACTGTAATGGATAAAAGCAATAAATGCATAAAAATAAAAAACATTTGTTAAAAATAGTGAGAGGGATTCATAAATGTGAATGCACCTTGGTTCTGGTAAAAGAGTGAAAGGGGGTGTTTTTGGGGTTGACTGGTCACCTTGTGTCACTAAAATGTCAACTTCTCCATGCGTGCACACATCTTTTTAATTTTCACATAAAGGCAAACTTGCCCTTGACATTTTGCGATATGCTGAGTATCCCCTTTAATAGGTGCACCTAATCATTTAGAGTAACGCCCTGCTCCAGACAGTGAGTCACATATGAATAAAGCATTAGTGTGAAGCATGCAGGCGGGTGAGAGGTTATAACTGTTTCTCCAAATGTTAGAATGAGCAGTGTGCATGTAACTTTTAACATATGCTTAAATTTGTACCGCTAAGTCCTCTGTATCTTTTAATTAGGCGCTTCAGGCAATTCAGTCCGGTTTTCCAGATGCATCAGAAAAGGTACATTAAGTCAACATTGGTTATTTGCATTTCATCTGACTCCTTTATTGGGATTATGGCAAATCATTCTCTTAGACCTTGGGAATTTTGTGGAAATGACGTGAAATGCTAACATGTCAGTTATAAATAATAATAATAATACCAATAAATAGTGATCAAGGATGAATAAAGGTTGACCTGACACCTCTATGGTGTGATTGCTGGTGTCGGACACTTCTGTCACCAACAATCATTAATAATGTTTAGACTGCCAGTCATTTCCACCTTGGAAGCAGTGTTCAAAAAAGTTATAAGGTGTCAGCAGTGGGGGAAGAACTTTTAACTAAAAGAACCCCTTCACAATACCACAATGTAAAAAATACTCTTAGTGAAAGTCTTGCATTCAAAGTTTTACTTAAAGCTGCACTAATCAATGTTTTTATTTTATTTTTTATTTTAGAATTTGATCAAATACCTTTGTGTAATGAACTTGTAGAGACAAATCATCCTCATTTTCTGTGATGGAAAATAACTAACTAGTACTTTACTCAAGTACAATTTTGAGGGTACCTCAAAATTTTACTTAAGTACTCCACTTCTCCTCCACTATAGTTTAAAAGGAAAATATTGTACTTTTTACTCCACTACATTTATTTAACAGATATAGTTACAAGCTACTTTGCAAATTAAAGGCTCTGCACACCCACACACATATTACCCTGATTGATTAGCCCTCTAGTCAGGTGTAAGTTGGGTGGAGCAGGGAATTTCACCAAATGTCAATCAAGCATATAGCACTTGATAGGCAACATAAGTGAATGCACCTGTGTGAGTGGACAACTGGTGTGCAGTGTGTCTAAGATGTGATTCCTCAATAAAATATGATGCATCACTATTAAATTAAAGAATAAATTACCAGACGGTAGAATAAGTAGGTTAGTTAGCATTAGCTCCATCTCGAACATCTACATAAAATGCTGCTTACAAATAAATGCATCAGTAGTAACACATTCATATTCTATAATAAAACACTTCCACTCTGCATAATGAGTACTTTTACTTTTTATACTTTAAGTACATTATTCTGATAATACTTACTATTACTACTAGGCCTACTATTCTTCTTGCATCACAGCAGGAAAAAATTCAGACTTATTCTGACAAAGTATCATCATCATATCATTATTAATGCTTTTACTCCTTTATATTTTAAAGGCAAATATTGTACGTTTTGCTGCACTACATTTATGTGACGTTTACTTTGCAGATTAAGATTTTACATTTTAAGTCTATGATGAGCTTATATAATACAATGTATTAATACAGTCATGCATCTGTAATGCACGTTATTAAGTTGCCATTAAGTGGCATAACGTGGTAGTACTCAACTTAAGTAGAAGTACATAAAAACTTAAATATAGTATGTGAGTAAATGTACTAAGTTACATTTCATCACTGCATACATTTTACAGTAAACTTTAACAAGTTCCTGTACACCTTGCAAATTAAACTAATGACAGCAGAGATCTGACTTTCATGCCATCTTTGAGGCCTTTATCCTGAAACTTTATTATCTCTGCATTTACATGATTTTTGGGAGCAGCTTAAGTTTTATTCCTCTACTCTCCCTCTCCTCCACCTCCCTGTTCTCCTCCCTTTCCTTCCTCCCTCTTTCTGCCTTCCTCCTTCTGTTCTATCAAAGTGCTGTATCATTACGCCTGGGATAATCCTGATCCCCTCGCCCCTCCCTCCTCCTTCAATTCTTGAGCCTCACCCTTCAAATTCTTTTGTTTTACAGGGTGTTTTTGAGTGTGTGTGTGTGTGTGTGTGTGTGTGTGTGTGTGTGGGGGGGAGGTGGAGGCGGGGGGAGGTTGGGATGTCTTTTTTTTGTGCTACTGCAAAATGATGATGAAACCATATGGAGGCTAGCGGTGGTGGGATTTTGCAGGGAGGGAAATAGGGAGATGGGGGAACAGGAGGGGAAGCTACACAGCAGCGTAAATGACTTCTTAGCAGTGCAGCGAGATGTGAAGGACAGACTGACGTGAGACGGTGTGGTGAGCAAACTAATGAGCTACACATTTCAAGCCGAGAAAGAGAAAGAAAGAAGAGAGAGGGAGGGGAGGGCGAATAGAGGGAGGAGAGATGGAGCAGGAGGAACAAGATGATGACAGAGATAGAGAGATGAGAGGAGGAGGATAGGAGGCAGAAGAAAAAGGGAGAGGAGAACAGGAGGAATGATGGAGGGAAAATGAGAGATGGTGAAGCCTTACATTTGCAATGTTGGGGAAAGGAAGAGGAAGACAGGAGTGAGAGAGACAGACAAGTAGGAAAAGAGGGGGCAGAAAGAGTGACATGAAAAATGACCTTTCCTTGCCAGCTTTTCTCATTCATCCTTGCCACGACAATGAACAATAAAGTTAGCTTCGATATTGCATGGGTACACAATCTCACAGGCTGCTCATACCTCTCATCTTTTTTTAATAGGAACTTTCAAAGATTTCTATTCATTTGACTGCAAAGGAAATATGTATTTGATGCATAAAGTTTCAGATGGGATGTACAATATTAGTGTGGAGGTGATATATGGCTCCCAGACAGAAGAATGAAACATCAGAAATCTGATCTGATGTGTCAGTGTAGTCCACATCTGATACGATAAAGTTGATTTGATTATTCATTGTGGAATTAATCAATACAACACTTGTTGCCTATGGAAAGCCCTGAGCCTACTGCCACAGAGGTGTTTCCTCTCTGGGAAGATTATGCTGTCATTGAACATTAATTGTTTTGTATGAGGATGTCTGGATTTACAACACAGAATTCACATTGGTTAGACTGCAATTTCTATAATGAACAAGCTACTTTTCAACTATATTGTTTTGTAAAATCAGATTATTCATGAGAAAACAGCAACACAAGATGAATGTGCTGTACCAGTAGGTGCAGATAAAGATTCTAATCATTAATACCACCACAGATTTTTTAATAAACACCAATCCGCACACTCCATCACCTGCAACTTCACAGTTTTCAGAGCGACAGAAGTAGCAGCATGCTGCAGTACATTTTGTTATTTTTAGGCCTCACACCCAGGACGGAACTTCCAGCTCTCATCCCTCCTCCTTGGCTTCCTGCAGCGTGAGCCTTTCAATACCTGGTGTGATGGGTGTTGAAGGACGCCTGTGGTTCTCTGTAACTGAATGCAGGCTGCCAGCTAACTCATCTTGAGTCACTTCCAGTGTTTGTTCTGGTCCAACCCGCCCACCTCTCCACAGTCGCTCAATGCATCAAAATTTAAAGCACAAGATACAACGTGGTTAAATAAAATACAGGGCTTTGCCTGAGAGAGTTGTGAGCTAACAGTAGCCCATAACTTTGTCTTGAAAAACATGGGGCTAGTGTATTTCTTAGACCAAGACATGTCTGTATCCCATGTAACCATCTAACAACAAGTTAGAGGGGTGCACCACTACAATTTAGAATAAATATCTTAACAGGTATCAATGGATTTACCACACAGACATTCATGATCCCCAGAGGATGAATCATGGTTATCCCATGACTCTTCCTCTCTTCCACCATGTGATTTTAAGTGAATTGTCTTAACAACTATTTGATGGATCGCTGTGAAATTGGGACACACATGGATGTCCTCTACAGAAGGAATTGTAATAACTTTAATGCCACATCTGTAGCATTGGTGTGTGATACAACTGCACATTTTAGAGTTTATTGTGACCAGGCCAAAGCACACCTGTGTGATAATCATGTAATCATCTAATCAGCATCTTGATTTGCCACACCTGTCCGATGGATGGATGTTGGCAAAGAGGTACTCACTAACATGGATTTTAACAAATTTGTGGCCAACATTTGAGAGAAATAAGCCTTTTGTGGGCATAGAAAAAGTCTTAAATCTTTGAAAAATGGGAGCAAAAACAAAAGTGTTGCATATATACTTTTGTTCAGTGGTAATGGTAAACATTATCTGCTAAACGTCACCATGTTAGCATTGCCAATGTGAGCATATTAGTATGCTGATGTTTTCATTTTGCTCAAAGCACAGCTGTCGCAGGGTTAGGGTTAGGGTTAGGATTAGGATTAGGAGCCATGGATGTAGGTTCTAAGTCTTGTTGTAGTTTTGGCCATCATTGCTATCTGTGAAACTCACCATTGTACTCACCAAGTTATTTGCACTGAACTGTAAAACTATTTAAACAGAAGTTGTTATAAATTAAAATCTTCCTTTTTAATCGTGATGGACAGGTTCTCTGATTTGTGGAGCTTGTTCATGTTTCCGATTAAAATGCCTCATATAATAATGTGTTTGACTTCTTGAATCCAACCTTTTTTTTTTAATTGTCAATGTAATAAAGAAATTTAATTCAGACATATTTGATTTTCCAGGTTTCTGCAGAAGCTGTGTTACCATAGGTGTTTATGCAGTGTAATTGGTTCATCCTAACCAGAGGTTAAAAAGGGCTAACGTGTGAATAATCAGCCTTTCTTCTCTATTTATCTCTCTCTCCCCCCTCTGCGCTATGCTGATATATTATGCTATTTAAGTCTCCCTCTTTTCCTCTTTTAGTTGAGATAAGAGTTCATTTCCCCTGCCTCTTCTGCTTCTCTCATTATTGCAAAAGTCCTTTTCATGCCAAGGAACCTGGCAATGAAGCAAATTGCTTGTCCTACTAATACTTTATTAGAGGCTACTGGTGCGCACGTACTCCTTCAAACTCAGTCGGACTCACTCGTTCTCTCGATCAATCACACGCACTGCCCTCAGCTCGCCCTATCGCGTAACCACTTGTGCTAAAAACAGACCATATGCGCACACACACATACACACACACACACACACACACACACACACACACACACACACACACACACACACACACACACACAAAATCACACAATAAGTGAAAAAAAAAGACCAATACATATAGTTAGGACATTATCCCCATTGTGCTGTACTCTTTCTTTTCTTCTTTGTGGGAACCTGCAAAAAGATCCACTGCATGGTGATTGGTATAAGGGAACACCATAAAACACTGCATTGCATATTAACTGTTACTATTTGTATCACCTCATCACTCAGGCTGGTTCAGGTATCTCCTTCCCGAGCAGCTCCCTGAGGTTTTGGAGGCACAGTTGGTGCTAAATTCTGGCAGCTGCATTCAGGGGGCCGTGACCTTCGCGTCTTGTTAAGTTGGAGAGAGATGGGTCACTTTGCGAGCTGTGTTTACAAGCCGCACACTGCAGAAATCCTCTCAGTAAGCATTTAAAACAATTAACACATGCCAATTTATAAGATTATTCAGACTGTGTTAAATGCAGAGACACGGGTGTGAAGGAGACAACAATTAAACAGAATATGTTGGTGGTATTGACAAAATGTGACTTTCAAGGACATTTTTGAATAGGTGGATGCACATTCAGTTTATCTGACCACAGGTTAGACATTGACTCAATTCCAGACAAAATAATCCATCCATCCATCCATCCATCTTCATCCGCTTATCCGGGGTCGGGTCGCGGGGGTAGCAGCTCCAGCAGGGGACCCCAAACTTCCCTTTCCCGGGCCACATTAACCAGCTCCGACTGGGGGATCCCGAGGCGTTCCCAGGCCAGGTTAGAGATATAATCCCTCCACCTAGTCCTGGGTCTCCCCGAGGCCTCCTCCCAGCTGGACGTGCCTGGAACACCTCCCTAGGGAGGCGCCCTCAGGGGGCATCCTTACCAGATGCCCGAACCACCTCAACTGGCTCCTTTCGACGCAAAGGAGCAGCGGCTCTACTCCGAGCTCCTCACGGATAACTGAGCTTCTCACCCTATCTCTAAGGGAGACGCCAGCTACCCTCCTGAGGAAACCCATTTCGGCCGCTTGTACCCTGGATCTTGTTCTTCGGTCATGACCCAGCCTTCATGACCATAGGTGAGGGTAGGAACAAAAACTGACCGGTAGATTGAGAGCTTTGCCTTCTGGCTCAGCTCTCTTTTCGTCACAACGGTGCGATAAATTGAATGTAATACCGCACCTGCTGTGCCGATTCTCCGACCAATCTCCCGCTCCATTGTCCCCTCACTCGCGAACAAGACCCCAAGGTACTTGAACTCCTTCACTTGGGGGTAAGGACTCATTCCCTACCTGGAGAAGGCACTCCATCGGTTTCCTGCTGAGAACCATGGCCTCCGATTTAGAGGTGCTGATCCTCATCCCAGCCGCTTCACACTCGGGCTGCGAACCGATCCAGTGAGTGCTGAAGGTCACAGGCCGATGATGCCATCAGGACCACATCATCTGCAAAAAGCAGCGATGAGATCCCCAGCCCACCGAACTGCAACCCCTCTCCACCCCGACTACGCCTCGATATCCTGTCCATAAATACTACAAACAGGATTGGTGACAAAGCGTAGCCCCTGGCGGAGGCCAACTCTCACCTGAAACGAGTCCGACTTACTGCCGAGAACCCGGACACAGCTCTCGCTTTGGTCGTACAGAGATTGGATGGCCCTGAGAAGGGACCCCTCACCCCTGTACTCCCGCAGCACCTCCCACAGTATCTCCCGGGGCACCCGGTCATACGCCTTCTCCAGATCCACAAAACACATGTAGACTGGTTGGGCATACTCCCAGGCTCCCTCCAGGATCCTTGCGAGAGTAAAGATCTGGTCCGTTGTTCCACGACCAGGACGGAATCCGCATTGTTCCTCTTCAACCTGAGATTCGACTCATCGACCGAACCCTCCTTTCCAGCACCTTGGAGTAGACTTTACCGGGAGGCTGAGAAGTGTGATACCCCTGTAATTGGCACACACCCTCTGGTCCCCCTTTTTAAAAAGGGGGAACCACCACCCCGGTCTGCCACTCCTTAGGCACCGTCCCCAGACTTCCACGCAATGTTGAAGAGGCGTGTCAACCAAGACAACCCCTCCACACCCAGAGCTTTAAGCATTTCTGGACGGATCTCATCAATTCCTGGGGCTTTGCCACTGTGGAGTTGTTTAACTACCTCAGCAACCTCCACCAGGGAAATTGATGCCAATCCCCCCTCATCCTCCAGCTCTGCCTCTACCATAGAGGGCGTATTAGTCGGATTTAGGAGTTCCTCAAAGTGCTCCTTCCACCGCCCCTATTACCTCCTCAGTTGAGGTCAACAGTGTCCCATCCTTACTGTACACAGCTTGATGGTTCCCCCGCTCCCCTCCTGAGGTGGCGAACGGTTTTCCAGAAGTACCTTGGTGCCGACCGAAAGTCCTTCTCCATGTCTTCTCCGAACTTCTCCCACACACGCTGCTTTGCCTCTTTCACGGCAGAGGCTGCAGCCCTTCGGGCCCTTCGGTACCTTGCAACTGCCTCCGGAGTCGCCTGGGATAACATATCCCGGAAAGACTCCTTCTTCAGTCGGACGGCTTCCCTGACCACCGGTGTCCACCACGGTGTTCGTGGGTTACCGCCCCTTGAGGCACCTAAGACCCTAAGACCACAGCTCCTCACCGCAGCTTCAGCAATGGAAACTTTGAACATTGTCCACTCAGGGTTCAATGCCCCCCAGCCTCCACAGGGATGCACGAAAAGCTCCGCCGGAGATGTGAGTTGAAAGTCTGTCGGACAGGGGCCTCCTCCAGACGTTCCCAATTTACCCCGCACTACCCGCTTTGGGCTTACCAGGTCTGTCCAGAGTCTTCCCCCCACCCCCTGACCCAACTCACCACCAGATGGTGATCGGTTGACAGCTCCGCCCCTCTCTTCACCCGAGTGTCCAAAACATATGGCCTCAGATCAGATGAAACGATTATAAAATCGATCATTGACCTTTGGCCTAGGGTGCTCTGGGTACCAAGTACACTTATGAGCATCCCTATGTTCGAACATGGTGTTCGTTATAGACAATCCATGACTAGCACAGAAGTCCAACAACAAACAACCACTCTGGTTTAGATCAGGAGGCCGTTCCTCCCAATCACGCCTCTCCATGTGTCTCCATCATTACCCACGTGCGCGTTGAAGTCCCCCCAGCAGAACTATGGAGTCCCCCGACTGGAGCCCCCATGCAGGACTCCACTCAAGGTCTCCAAGAAGGCCGAATACTCTGAACTCTTGTTTGGTGCATATGCACAAACAACAGTCAGAGTTTTTCCCCCCACAACCCGCAGGCGTAGGGAGGCGACCCTCTCGTCCACCGGGTTAAACTCCAACGTAGCGGCGCTCAGCCGGGGGCTTGTGAGTATCCCCACACCCGCCCGGCGCCTCACACCCTGGGCAACTCCGGAGAAGAAAAGAGTCCAACCCCTATCCAGGAGTATGGTTCCAGAACCAAGACTGTGCGTAGAGGTAAGCCCCACCAGATCTAACCGGTAGCGCTCCACCTCCCGCACAAGTTCCGGCTCCTTCCCCCACAGAGAGGTGACATTCCACGTCCCCCAGAGCCAGCCTCTGCTGCCCGGGTCTGGTCCGTCGAGGCCCCTGACCTTCACTGCCACCCATGTGGCAGCGCACCCGACCCCAGCGGTTCCTCCCACAGGTGGTGGGCCCATGGGATGGAGGGATGTCCGCCACGTAGCTTTTTCGGGCTGTGCCCGACCGGGCTCCGTGGCAAACCCGGCCACCAGACGCTCGCTGACGAGCCCTCCATCTGGGCCTGGCTCCAGACGGGGGCCCCGGGCTTCCTCCGGGCAGGGTCACTTCATCCCTTCCTCGATTTTTCATAGGATTTTTGAACCATTCTTTGTCTGGCCCCTCACCTGAGACCACTTTGCCTTGGGAGACCCTACCAGGAGCACAAAGCTCCAGACAACACAGCCCTCAGGTTCATAGGGACACACAAACCTCTCCACCACGATAAGGTGATGGTTCCCGGAGAAAATAATGTAAGACAGATTTGTTTTAGCATTTGCTGAAAAATGTAAAGACATCAATGTTAGGAAAAAAAACACCTTACCTGAACAAAGTGTTAGTACTAATAGTAAAGTAGTAGTAATCTGTGATTACGCTTTGAAATGAGAAATGAGAAAAGCACACTGAAGTGGCTGTGAACTGCTCTTTATTCATTTTTTCAGGTAACTTTCCAACACTGATAGACAAACAGTACGCACAGACTTGAATGGACTAACTTTTGTGCTTACACCTGAACATCTTAAATCACACACGAAAAACAAAACTTTATTTTTAATTTGTCACATACACTGAGTACAATGTAGTGGAATTTAATTACTGTATTTAACCCATCCTAAGTAGTAGGAGCAATAGACAGCTATACATACAACATCCGGTGAGCATGTGGCTGGAGAGGCTAGAGGAGGTTGACCATTCTACCTCCGAGCCACAAGCCCACACACATCTTATATAACCCTATGTATACACAAACACAGAGCAATAGGAAGCTTGTCTGAGTCTGGAGGAAGAGGAAGACCTGCCATGACTGCTGGGGGCTTTGACCAGCGTCTGACAGGAGAAAGTGAAGCAGCTCATCTAATTGACTGTAGACAGTGTCTCGCATTCAGGGCTGCTGCTGCAGCCTCCAACACATAGCATTCTCTTACTTACCCTTTCTTCATCCATCTGTCCTCTATTCCTCTTGCTTCATTTCCTTTCTCTCTCTTTCATCGAGTGCCCCTTCTCCGTTCCTCCTTTCCCTCTGCTAATCACTTCTTTTTCATCTCCATTGCTGTTGTTCTTTCTTTCTTCCTTATCAACATATTTTACTACAAGGGATCTGAGCCAAGCCTTTAAGACAGATGGATGATGATGAATGGTGAGACAAACCAGATCTCGCTCTGTCATTCTCTTTCTCTCTTTCTTCCTTTCTTTCACATACTGTTGACATTGTTTTCTTTTATACGCTTTTGAAGATAATGACAATACACCTTTGGGTGGTAAATGATGTGCTTTCAAATGGTTTTGGCCAAAAGCTGATTTCATGGCCATCGAACATCAATAGAACAAAGCCAGTTGGATGCAAACCGTGTTGAGACTGAAAAGAAAGAGAAAAAAACATTCTACTCAGAAGTCAGTTATGAACCCTCTTGTGGAGAACCAATGAGTGGCTGTTGCCAACTTGTTAGAGCTTCCACCCCTCAAGTCTTCTTAACTTCCCTATGATAATGATGTGATCCTGCTTGTATCTCGATTGGATTCAAGGGATGAGGAGGATAAAGATCTGTGAGCAGAGTGACATGTAGCTTTTGCCTTTAAAGAAACACAGATGACGCCTTTTGGGAAATCCCCCCAGGACCCAAGATGGACTCCCTTTGGTCTCAATTATACCAGCCTTTGCTTGTAAGTACATCGTTCTCTCTCTACAGTCTCTATCTCTCTCTGCATGACTTCCGCACGTCTCTTGTAGCACCGCAGGACAGTTCTGTCCTTCACCTTTTGATCTATGCCAGATCAAACACCAGCTGCTCTTTGATGATAGCAGATATGGTGGTCGTGCTATGGACCCCAGGGCATCAGATCCCCTTCGGTTTATCTCTGGAAAACCCTAACAACCTGTAGCAGCAGGCCTGCAGTTATACTGTTGACATCTCCTAGCAGGAGGCAACATAAGTAATGGCAGTCTTGTTGTGGTGATGCAATATTTGAGTGTAGATTTTGCCAGCTGCTATGCTTCCAGGGGTGTTTGAGGTGCTGCTCTGCTGGGCAACACTGGGATGTAGGTGGTGGAGTCAAGCAGTTTATGATTCATAATAAGTGACAGAGGTTTGGGCTAACCCACGAAAGCACTCACAGTGAAGATCAGGTTAATGCAGCACTTCCGAAACGTCCTGTCTTTAATACTGGGAAACAATAGCTTAGTAGCTAGCACAACCAGCAGGTTGAGATAAAGTAGCAGGTCTTGAGTTAATGTCTCAACAACTATTGGATGGAGACTGTCAACCCCATAGGTAGTTTGTACAAGCAGCTTATTGCAACCAATATTTACATTTATTGTTAGGCACTGACCTTTAGTGGCTGCAGTAATTATGACAGGAGCAAAGGAGAAAGTCAGGTGACGTAGTATAAAGAGTAAAAACGTCTGCATAGGGAGGTGGTTGGGGTGGATGGATGTTCTGTCCCATGTGAAACCAAACATTGCCATTCATTGTTAACATTGACTTATTTAAATGTACGTAAGTTAACTTGTAAGTTAAGTTACATAAGTAACTACATTACGCTACGTCATGTACGTAACTATTGTGGTCTCTTACACACTCTTTAACTAACTCTTTAACTATTCTCTGCTAAGAGAATCTTAGCAGGATGTATGTGCACATTGTACCTTATCCATAGCCGAACAATATTAAATCTTATAGTGTAACTAGAAGTGATATTTTATATGCCCATATCACCTTTAAACTAACAATTAATCCTAATTATGATATAGTAAAGCAATGGACAAATTGAGGAAAAGATTAAAATGAGCAGTAAGGCTTTCTAACACAACACATTGGGAAATGTATGACTATTATCACCATCCAGACCTTTTCATCATCACAGGTGCTTACCTTCGGAAGTCTTGACTAATACAGCTCTGGACAGTGATATAAAATGATTACGACTGATATGGACACTTATGGTGCCCACATGTATAGACAAAAGAAACACAGCTACCTGAAGGTCAAGTGGAAGAGGGGGAGGGGGCAGTCAATTTCAAAGGACCTTTTGTCAAGTCCTTATTTAAATTCATCAATGGGCCGCCCTAAGCCTTTTCAGAAATAAAATTGTCATGCTAATTCACTTTGATTGCCAAACTGGAATGGCTAAACAAAATGAATGGTGGGGGCCAGATGCGTCCACCGAAGCGTAACTCTGGATATTTCATAGTGAATTACCCTTGATCGACTTGCCCCATGGATCTTGGTGCAAATTTCGATCAAATGCCCACATGTGTGGAATTCCAATCACTGCTTTGCTAACTCATTGATTTGCATGCCAAAGAGGTACATATTAAAACCCCAATGAAAAGCAGCACTGCTGACTGGGACTTTTTTTGCAAACGGAGATTATTTAAATTTCATCCCAAGCATGCACCTCCTGATATGAAAAAAATATTCAGCCATTTGTGAACCAAACATTGACTCTTCACCGTTATCATTTGCAGTGACTTGCAAACACTTGCAGAGAGTACTATGTTTCATTAAGGTTTTATTAGGGCGGACGTTTGTGCTCAAACATAAAATGTCACTTATCAACACACCAAAGTTCCTTAGTTGCTATTCTTGTTGGGATGAGGGACTAAATAAAAAACACAGCAACTGATACAGTTTCAGAGCAAAATGCATCAAAAACACGACTGGTCCTGTAGATTATAGACCACAGACCATACTGTATGGGGGAACAGCGAGGAATAACAAACTCTCTGTGTTGCATTAGAGACAGGATTCTTGTGGATGAGGGGGGATGATACTTTCCAATGAGCCATCTGGACATGGGCCCCTAGGAGACAGAGCAAAACATGCTTGCTCTGTCTGCCTCTCTCCCTCTCCTATCTATCTATCTATCTATCTATCTATCTATCTATCTATCTATCTATCTATCTATCTATCTATCTATCTATCTGACTTTTTGTTTGTCTCTTACTTTTACAGCATGTCAACATGGCAGACTTGAAACAGTTGCCTATTAACACATTCAGCAGCATGAGTTGTGATTCTATCAACATGGGAATGCAAGTCCAATATTCACTCTCTGTTAGTTCTGTCTTTGGTCTCTGCCAACTCCTGAGGGAAATATCTATTTACTGTTGCTTCTAAATGCACCACTATGTTTACCAGCTAGTTGTTAACTGATACCTAAAATTGACTTTCAAATGGAAAAATCTCCGGTGTCATCTACGATCACAGTGTTGTGTCCAGATAAAATGGGCTGATGAGCATTTTAATAAAAGTTGTACATGGGTTGCATTCTGCGGGATCTGATTATGAGGCAAAACTCTCATTCATATAGTCAGGATGGAATTGACAATGTGGTGGCATATTTTTGGTTTCTTGTTATTCTGTTATACATCAGACTGACTGATCAGTCATGTGAGTCACAGGCATAAATGTGACTGTAGCCTTGGACTCAGTGCCCTTATCCATCACTTTACAAAACATTTCTCCATCACACTCTCTTCGTCTCCCCCTCTCACCCTTTCTCAGTCACCCTTTGGTGTGTCTGTCTCTCTCTGTGTCGTTCAGTTGCAGGGATTGGAGGCCCTCAGGGTATTGATTGGGCTAGGCTTAATGCTGTCAGACTGATGGGAGACATGTGATTCACAGACGAGATCTTGGCCTGGGTACACTCAGCCTCCAACCAACCAACCAACCACACGCACGCACGCACGCACACATGCATGAACGCACACACACACACTTGCACACACACACGCTCGGACACACGCACGCATGCTCGCACACATGCATGCTCGCACACACATATGCATGCACGCACGCACACACACACACACACACACACACACACACTTACATTATGTGGGCAGCAAGCATATACACACAAATGAACACATATTGGGTCATGCACTAATGTACAAAAGCAAATGCATGTACACACAGTTAAACGGGCACCACACACATGCACGAGTGGGCACATTTCCACAAAAACACACAGCCTTGGGAGTCCCTCATGACACCCTCAATCTGTCACAGCTAAAACCCAGAGGACCTTGTCTTTGAGTCAGGAGGGCCGAGGCAGTACACTGAGCTCAGCAGAGTTTGAGCTAATCCAGACTGGCAATAACAGACTGCCTGCAATGACAGACATTTTTTTTCTCCATTTTACATATTTCACAGTTGAGGATATCTCATTTCTTTGGTTGGAGGCATGGAAAAGGGAGTTTGTCCTGATGGGCAAATATGGATCGTGCTTAATCACCCGTCATGGGACTGAGGCACAAGTCTGAATGGATAGACAGCTTTGGGTTGTTCAGCAATATTTACTGACAATAATTACATGAACAATGAAGATTTTTATTATTACTGTAACTGCATTATATCTGGTTCACAGAAAAACATTTTTTTATCACAGCAGGTCAACACTGTGAGCTATACTGTATAGTTATGTAAATGGTAAAAAAAAAGGGTAAATTATGGGCTTCACAAGGTTCACAAGGTTAAAGAACAGCAGGATGAAGGCCAATCAAAGTATATTCTGTCTACTATTGTCTGTCTTTTAAAAAGCCTCAAGATATACTGTATGTTTCAATATCACCAAGATGAGAATGATAGGTATATACAGTATGATGAATTTCCATGATAAATGTAAATAATTATTAAAGGTGATAAAGTTATCGGCCTTTATTCTGCAAACAAGTTAAAGCATGAGGCCGGAATTATTATTTATATTTTCTATTGTCAACAAATCCCATGAAATGACAAAAGAAAACATGTTAGTCTGTCTCTCAATAGTTTCTAATCTCCCTATGCTGTCTGCAAAGAAGAAGAATCTTATAAAGTAAATAGTGGATTTGTTGAGGACTATTTTCAGCCACAAGTTACGCGATACATATGGTGCTCCAGTGAGCATTTAGCAGCAGGTCGATGTATGCTGATATGAGTCCAAATAATGGTAAAGAAGGAACATATCACCTAGTGCAACAGTGTGGCTCATTGATGTGATGTGTTGTTGATTAATGGAGCTCTATGGCACAGATAAATAAACTATATCACGCTGTGGCAACACAAATAACACTTGTTACTGTAATAAGATTATTACATTGTTGGCTTTAGTCTTTTCATGGGACTTGTTGACAAAATGAAAAATATAGAATATGGCCAGCCTTATCCTCTAAGGTTGTTTTACTCTTTGCTTCTTCAATGAATAACAAAATTACAAAATCAACGTGCTGCAGCTCCAGTGCTGTTTATTTCCTCATTCATAATACTGTAATACCTATTGTGTTTCATTTCATGAAAAGTAGCCTATTCTGTGTTTCTGCTGACATTTAATGAGGCTTTGCACTTGACTTTGAGCCTGTTACGTCTCTCTCTGTTGTTGCCCTAATAAAATGTGCATTTGTCCTTTTCTTTACGCGAGTACTCAGCGTCCTCTGTGACATCTGGATGTTCTCTTCGTGTGGGGACCAGAGACTAGTAGCTGCTGTAACTTTAAGTCCAAAGGCAATAAGCGTTCAAATAAACAGTCCTAAGCAGTAGGCCTGTTAATCGTCTGCATGCAGGGCTGGGAATCAGTGAGACAGATGTGGCAGGAAACAATCATGTGATGAATTGACCCCAGTGTTAAATAGTGCCACTAAACCTTTTAAAATTCAATAAACAAGTCAGTAGGCCTGCGTAGAGATCCATACCCTCATCACAATGAATTTCCTGCTGCGTAAATGGGTCAATGGCAAAGTGTGACTTTGCGTTTTCAGAACGGTCCAAGAGGCATTTAAAGACAATTCACCATTAGCTTCACTAACACCAATTCTTTTTCGAGTAAGAAATTGATAAATTAGCAATGTAGATTATTGAAAATATATCCTAATCCAGTGGCGTAAGGTATTTACGACAGGCCCTAGTGCGCAAAGAGATGCATGAGATTTTGCACCTAAACTAACCTCTGTTTATATCATGTCGTCTCAACACATGATCAAATACAGACTTGGCGTTGGACAACATCAAAATAGCATATTACCCAGCAATCATCATTGCATATTTATATATGACAAAAATACCATAGAACATAAGAAATTTATTTAGTTCAATAGTTTTTTGTTGTTTATTTATAGTTTTCATAGTTTATGTGGAATAAGCATATGACTTTGTTATGGATTGCTACTGACTATTTTACAAAACCATGATGAGATGGGTTTGCCTTTTCAAGGGCATATATAGCAAATGGCACTATTTATTTAACATGATTTATTTTTTTTTTTTTTAGCACAGGGCATATTTTCAAGGTGGCAATCTGAATCACTCGCAAGGGCCCATTCTCCGCCCAACACATAGTTGCAGGTCCCACTCTTTCTACAGGCCCTTGACTACACAACACTGTCTATATTTACGCCCCTGTCCTAATCCTATATTGCCGCTATATTATTCTTTAACATTCCTCTATCTTAAACGAAATGAAAAACTGCAGAGAAGTTGACTTTTTAGTTTAATTAACATTATGCTCACAACCTACCCAGTAAAGCTACAGCCATGCTAGTAGCTTTGTGAAGCTGTATTTAAACACAGTTGGGCTTTGACCTTAATGCTAACATCAACATGCTAACATGCTTACAATGACTATGCTAACATGCTGATTTGTTTACCATGTTCATCATCTTAGTTTACCATGTTAACATGCTAACATAAGCTAATTAGCACTAAGCACAAAGTACAGCAGAGGCTGATGGGAATGTCATTAGTTTTGCAGGTATTTGGTCATAAATCAAAGTAAAAAAAGGCTACATCATGGTGGCACTAGAGAAAAAATTAAGGGGATCACCAACGTCGGATTCATCCTCTGGGGACCATGAAGGTCTGTACAAAATGTCCTGGTCATCCGTCCAGTAGTTGTTGAGATATTTCAATCTGGACCAAAGTGGTGGAGCAATCGACTGACAGACATTGTCATCCATAGAGCATTGTTAAAAACAACAAATACATTGGAATGATAGTTTGACATATTTTGCCTAATTCTGATACAGTATATAATGCTAGCCATAGTATCACTGAAATATTACTTCTTCTGAGTAATTAGTACTATTATCTAGCATGCACAATCTGACAGTACAACATGGATCTTCAGAAAACATGTGAATGATTCCAGTAACTTTTCCAATACCTTCAATAATTCACCTCACTGTGTCCTATTAGTGTTATAAAATGATGACTCTATTGGATAAGTTTGGCTCCGGCCCCTCTCTCCTTGACTCACTAAATGAGCCGAGTGAAGGATGTTGTGCTCTTCTGCATAAACGCTCGCAGCAAAATAGAGTTTATTAAGACCCATAAAAAAACAACATTAAAATTCACAACCAAGGGAGCGTCACCTGACCCCTGGAGAATGATAAATTAGCTTGTGTTGCTCTAGCAAAACGACCATTTTATACCTTCATCTTCCCCCCTGGAACTGACTCCCCATCAGTGTGGTAGCACCACAAAGGGCCTGGACTGAGAGGCTTTGGCATTGAGAAAATTTCAGATGCTGCTGATATCATTCTGCCTGCTTTCATTCTCATAGGAAATCCCTAATGACATTTAATTCAGCTGCATGTCGGCTCTCCACATTCATCGGTGTCAAGCTGGTATGGCGTTGTGCCGCACTGCACATACCTTTACCTAAGCCGGTCTGAATTTGACATTGAAGTAATAATAGAGAGCAAGGGCCAAGAAAATAAAAGTCAGAAATCTCTCCCGAAATCTCTGTGGTCGATAAAAGCTGCTGCCTAGGGCTCAGTCCATTGATACCTTTGATTGTATTATACTTTTCACTTACCATGGATGAAGTGTTTTCTGCAGCCAGTGCTGCTCTGCTTATCTGGGACAAGTTGTAATTGTTGAGTGCAGCCACCTCCTCATTGTTAGTTTGAGGGATGGTAAAACAGATTTCATGTGACAGCAGCACTTCCATTTCCCACCAGGCAAACATGCAGTTGTCTGGGCAGCATTTAAGAAGAGATGAAAGAAAATGTGAAAACTCATCAGTGACACTCATTGAGAAAAGAGGGGTTAATACTAAGTTCTAGTATTCTCCAGCTCGGGTCATGCACTCCTTACATGTATGAAGCTGTTGCCCTGTAAGTGCCTACCTTTAATGACGATTCGCTTGCTAACCAAAGTCCCTTGCGAGTCATCACAGGACACTCATTAGCACTATGCTAAGCTAATGGATCAGTAAATGGATTTTTATGTGGGCATAAATGCTAATTCACTACACTGCAGCGCTGTTCGACAACGCTGTGTTTAGCAAGCCAGTCTGAGCCTCTGGGGTGTGTTTGTATCTTATTAGGCTTGGCTAGGGATCTATATTGTGGATGTGGAGGACTTAGTGGCAAAACAAAAATACAATGGTGAAGGCCTACAGTGCTAAAACACTTGTCTGTCCTGCACCTGAAGGTTTTATTGAAGAGGGATAAGATATCCCACAAGTGCAGACTCAATTACTTTTTTTTTGAAAACAGAAAATCAGCCTGTAAGACCGGAACTGATTGAGTGTCAGGTGTTATTATGTTGCATGATGGTTGTTGCTATCTGGGATTGACACTGACACCAACTGAAGCTACTTGATAAAACTTGAGAATGTGTGTAGCTCAGAAATAAAGATCTCATACAGATGTGGTGACTTTTTGCCCCTCTTCTGCTCACACACTATCACTTACTGTATTTCTATCCATCCACAACTCACATCCACACAATCTTTTATTCATCAATTACTGGACACATTCCCAATTGCAAATGCTAATTGGTGATCATTATCATATTTTTTCCCGTTAGTACTCTGGGCATAATCTGTGTAGGGAGCCCTCCTTTTAAAAACCCAAATTTACATGAAGCCCATCTACAATGTCTGATACCTACGTATATACACTAACACATTATAACTTGTATCATAATACTTTCTGCAAGCCTTTATAACCTATAATGCTTTCTACAAAGGTAATAAGGCATTACAAGACTGATCATAATTAAGTATTAGGTATCACAACTGCTCATGCTAAATCACCTAATTTGCATTAGAAATAATAAGGTCTGATGAACATTATGGTTCTTCCAGCAAAGTGTAGTTATAGCTCGCCATAATAGCTTCATGACAACTCAGCTTTTTCAGCTCATACCAACTTCGTACCATTTGTTGATTCTGATAGCAGCCACCACTTAAAACCCTGAGACAGCAAGAGACAGACATTCAAAATGGAAGAGAGCAGCAGCAGGGCCTTGTTGAAAGAACATGTCTAACTGAGTGGGAGCTGAGTGGGAATACTGCCTCGGCAGCGAACACAGAAACCACACGTCTGAGTTTCTAAAGCCAACTGGAGCACATACTGTAATATTCTTGATGATGCTGCATGTTGGTGTATTACATTTTTCACCTTTCTTACAGCAAATATTAGCCTACCTGTTTCTAGTATGTCCTACAGACATTGTGGCAAGCAGAAGAACACTCTCCGTCGATAAATGTTATAGAAAGCATGGCAACACTTTATTTTTTGGGTCCATTATTTCCTAGTCGCGCCTTGCCAGACCTTCCTCCACAGCACTGCGGAGGAGGGTCTGGCTAGTCCACACAGCATTCCGGGATGGGAGAACAAAGTGCTGTGGTTTATTGGCATTTCCTTAAACCAATCACAATCGTCTTGGGTGGCGCTAAGCGCCCGGCAGAGCCACGGTGCCACTGCAAAATAACCTCGGGAAGGAACTTGTTTTGGTGGAACGTGTATGTTCAAAAGTTGTTTTAGTCGAGGAACAGAAAACTCAGAAGATTGGACAGATAGTCTAGCTAGCTGTCTCAATTTACCCTGCAGAGATCTGAGGAGCAGTTAACCATAATCCTCGTTAATCAACCGGAGTTTAAAATTCCAACACAAAGAAAGCGTAAGGTAACGGACAGTCGGCCGAAAAGAGTGAAATCCGGCGGAATTTCCGGCGGCAACGGAGCAATCCCGGAAGTGGAACTTTGTTGATATAGACTAATTATTTCTTAATGATTTCTTTACAGTCTGACATAGCACCCTCATAACCTTTTTAAATTACTTATAGCTGGAAGGCTCAGTGGTTACTACACACTGGCTTCTACTTGTTGAAGTAGTAAAATAACGTTAACTCTGCTTTATTCCAAAGATATCCAAGATTGTGGCGATACAAGTTTTCCACCAAAAGAGCATATTTTCCATCAGAACAAAGAATAAATATTTACTTTATATTCCTGGGAAGCGCAGCCAATGAAGAAGTGAGGAAATTCGTGATGCATCATTGAGAAAAAGAACGCACTCCACACTGTGCGTTGTATTTCTATACCTGCACTTTATGTGTCATTCTTTAATACTGCACACCTTATTGTGGATTATCCCTCACATGAAGGTATGGGGCAACTTTTGCAATGTAATACACTGCTGTTATAATGCATTATGCAGTAGTTTACATTATAATGCATCAAACACATGGGCTTCAGAGAAGGTGTTACCCAGTTTCATTTGAGTCGTCACAAGAAAACTGTTCTTTTATAGTTGTTCCAGTTTTTCTTAGATACCCTTGCTGTGTCCCTGTTAGAAAAATAATTGGCTTGTAGTATTGCAGTTTTCAAGTTAAGCCTCTTTCAAAACAAGGACAGTGTGACATAAAAGTATAAAATATTAATATATACACATTTGAGGCCACAAAAGGCATTTACAGTCCTTACAATTTAAGGACACTCCCTCAGCTTGGGGCCCTAGAGAGTCCCTCCACCACCGTGCATCAAAGGCTCAGAGTCAGCGGCTCAGTGCTAGAAAATGCAGAAACGCTCACCCACTGTCAGATGTTGACAATTTTAGACCAGTAGAGGTCCAGATATTTGTTGTTTATGTTCCTATTAAGATTTTACTAAAATCCAGATCTATGTACTCTGCCACTGCCCTGCAGCAGCAGTTCCTGCATTGGCAGTGGCTCGAATCAAAGGGGGCAATGTATTTACAGTAAGTGCAAACCAAAGAAGTGATAAATAAAAGCAGCATGAAATCAAAGGTAGGGAATCAGACACAGACTACCGTTGACCTGGAAAACACTCACACACACACCAAATACACACTGCACAGCTCCTGGGAGCGGACACTCTCTTTATATACTCAAATGCATACATTAAGATGGAGATGTACAGATTTTTTTAGTACAAAGAAATAAAAAAAAAGAGGGTGTAGACATATTAACAGGAACACCTGTACAATATTATGCAATCTATTGTAATTGCCCTACAACAAACACTACCTCTGTGAAGGTTATTTTTTTAGACTTGAGGATGTTCATTCACCTCGCAGACCATAGCTTATTAGGTTGTGGTATTTGGATAGTGTTTTATCCTATTCTGTGTTTTTGAAATATCTGGTATTATAGTAACTGGTATTTGTGTTATTGTGTCCACCTCTTGTACTTCTCTCAGAAGAATGCCTCTTGTGCTCCTCCTTTTCTTTACTGACTCTTGGAATGAGACCCACAGAACATAAAATACATTAATTGAATATATATACACAATTTCAAATATATCAAGCATCTGAAATCAGCAAATAGCATGTCCAGCTGGCCAAAACATTTCATATCAAAAAATAGTCAATTTAGATAAGGATTCTGAATACATTTAATTACGCATGAATTGATTTTAATTACAGAATTTAACTTATATGACATACTGCAGATCTGTCCCCAGTTTTAATAATATTTCCCCCAATATAAATATCTCTATGTACTAAATAAAAGACACGAAAGAAAAGAAAAGGCAAAGTCAGGATTCATCCGTGAAGATTTAAATGAGATCCAACATCTGTAAAATCACAAATGCTTCTCTTGCCAGATGGTAAGCTCTGGTCTAGGCGTGTCCCAAAAATATACAAGAGTATGAATAATGCATTGAATATGACTTATTTCACAGTGTATATCTGGATGTGCACGATCACTCACACACAGGCACACAAGCATGTATACACATATTCACACATGGACAGATGCAAGCACGCACACATGACGCACACACACACATGCATGCACGCACGCACCTACAAAGTGTAGACCATTAAAATGAGCCAGTGATGTGTACAAGATGCGTGAGGTTCATTGACAAAATCTACTCTTCTAGTCTACTGTATGTTGGCACCACATAAAAAAAACATAAGTTATAAGCTAAGTCGTCCAAAATGTCCACATTTTACCATCATGACCTTCAGTCATTGAGTAAAGACAGTCAACTCATCTCTGTCGTCTCTTCTGTGACATTCCAATAGAGTTTCATGCTTTTTCACAACGTTCCAGCCAAATGAGAGAAAGAATCCAATGGACAATAAAGCCTTTCTCAACCTCTGTAAAGTCATGACTCTTTAGCAGCGAGCTGTCGAGGCGGGGATAGTAAACTAGATGAAGGGTCCAACTTCTGAAAGACCTTCTGACAAGTCTAAATCTTCAAGGAGCCGTCCCCTGCAGACCTGATGTTGGATTACAAGGACAAAAAAAGGTAATGTACTTCAATGAATATTCCACTGCCCTGTTGATAAATGTTCCCCACAGGGATTTTGTTCTATGATGTGTCCACAAATTTGGCTGCAGTGAAGATTTAATGCCGATGGTGTACCATGCTCTTCACATGAGACTTCTCAGAGTTCTCAGAAGTGTCTGTCGAGAGTCTTTCACTGTGGTGATTGGAAACGCTTTGGATTAAATTTTTCTTTTTTTTCTTTTTTTACTGAAGGTCAAACCTGGTGTAAAGTTTGAGAGTCTTGTTGGTATATGGATACAATGTTGTGGTGTAGTGACTGGCCTCAGTTCCTTTTGTAGCATGGATGTCAATGAATCTGGAATAGAGAAAAAGGAAAGGAAAAGATAAAAATCACAAGACAGGCGTTTCATAAGCCTTTTTCAGACATGCACCTTCTTACGTACATATCTAACCTTTTACATTAAAGTCACAATGGTAATCTAACCAGGTCAAATGTAGTTTTCATTTCCATAACATTTTACCTAAGACAACTCCGAATTGAATACCACCACATTGACATAAAGCTTAAATAAAGGTTAAATATGCACATAGAGATTACTGTAAATGTACGTTCGGCCTTCATTTGAGAAAGCTAATACATTTATTATATCACTTACTTATCATTTCTTTTACATAAAGAAAATAAAATCCACTAGAATAAAGGCTTTTTATTTGTTGTACATTTGTGGCCTTCACCTCCTGTGCAATTCTGTAACCAATGACTTAATTTAGCCAATCACTTGATCAAGAAACCCATTTGAATGATAATAAAACTTTGCAATGAATATGTTATATGGATAAATCCATAAATGTTAATACATAAATGATTCATGGTGACAATGGACAAATGTGACACCCTGGACTGCCCATATAAATCATTCAGACACTTAAATATGAGTTGGCAAATCCACACAGAATTGCACAAATTCCCAGGGCTAGCAAATAAATATTTATGACGCCCCCAATTCCCCCTTTCTCCCTGTCCTTGGTAATTGTGCGTGATTCATTTTGTTTTCTCGGTGGAAGAGGGAAAATCAATCTTAGAATATTGGCCAGAGGACATAAAGCATGTAGATTCCAAATGCTTGTGGTTTTGCAGAATGTAAAAGCTTCACAGATACTCAGTCAATGTTCTTGGGAGGGGAATTTAGTTTAATCTTTAGATTTCCTTGTTTTTCAGGGAAAAGAAATGTTTGTGGAAGTAAAGTTAGAGCTAGCCTGCTCCTGAGTCGAGTTTACCTGCCTGACTTTCAATATTAACGTCGGCAGCCAGCTAAATTTAAGGAATCTGGTACCATGGCATTTAGAAAGAGATTTTCTTTGTCAAGAACATCCTCCCATTCATATCAGTTTTCTACCTTTGTCCTAAAAGAAAGCCTGGACACTTAGCCTCTCCCTTTGATGTAACCAAAGTAAGGCTTTTTAGTTTCCATCCTTAAGCATTTCAAAACTTCCAAATCCCCTTTTGATTTCCTTTTTTTACATTATCAAAGGGACTGCATCCTGAGAAATGGGGGATCTCATTGTGTCTTCTCCAGGTCCTGGATTATGTTTATTTAAGCTCAGTGGTGAGAGCAGTACTGAAAAATACATGGTGAATACACACTAATGGCTGAGTTATTCCAGGTCTAAACTAAACTAAACCTTTATACAACTTGGAATTAAGGCTTCTTGATCATCAAGACTCCCTGAAGATTTATTATTTCTGCTTTTTACAAGATGTCTTTAGTTGCTTGAAATTTATGTTGAAGTAAACTGAAGCATGGTTATACACTTAGTATGCAAATTACAATAAAATATATTATAAAAGACTTACATACTTGCTGTTTTCTATGCAACCTATGATGGCTCCTTGGGCAAAGGCTGGAAAAGAAAAGTAAAAGTCAGCATCGGAGGAACAGGGGGCCAGTCTTCACTAACGTTTTACTTTCCCTCTTACTCTCTTACTTTCCCTCAGCATATTGGAGGCATAGCAGCATATGTCCATTTAAAAGCACAGATGGCATGTCCAATTATATCTAAGGCGAGGCGATGGAAGCTGAAGGTTATTTTCTCTCCCAGTTTTTATGACCTCTGAAGACGCCGCTTCTCTCCTCGACCACAAAATACGAGCAAGTAATGGCCACCTCGTCATCTGTGTTAACGATTAAGAGACCTTTTCTTTCTTCCATCAATGGCATCACACAGATACAACATTTTATCACATTACCTGTAGGGCAGGGTGATAAACAGTGTTTCACTTTGTTTCTCTGTGAACAACAACTTCTTGCCTCCTACATTCATCTTAAGAGCACACATGAAAACATTGTTTTTCCCTTGACCAAAGGAAGAAAACAGCTCCCTTGCTTTCTTAATATTGGTGAATGAGCCCCTTTTGTGTAGATAATGACTCGGCTAATGATAATCAGGAAGCTAATGGTCTGTTTAGCCAATCAGAGGAACCAAGGCGAAACGGCGGTCTGGGTAGCGCATTGGCATTCCCAGCAGCCGCTGCTCTCCTCTCTGCTGTGCAAGGCTTTCTGCAACAGCGAGGTGGACTTGGTATTCTGTTGCCCGCCCAGCCTTTCGTCCTACGATCTGTCGCTCTGTCTGCCTGACCGGCCGACCGGCTCTGCTGCTGTCGAAGAAAATCAGTCCTCTGAAGAGGCGCTGATCATCACACCTCTCCAGCAGCATGTCATCTAAATGCTAAGTACTTCCACTGCATCTTTAAATCAAAACAAGAAAAGAAATGAGCATGGGGGGCGAGCGGTTGGAAGGGATAAAAGCTTATAAGGGCACAATAGAATCTGCCGAGCAAACCCTTAGCTTTTTGATAACAATTTTCGAGGGAGAGGAAATGTGAATGAGGAGAAACTGGGCAAGAAGGAATGTGCATGAGGAACCCAGAGACCTTGTTATCTCTTTAAATGTACAAGGAAGACAGAGAAAGAATAGATATTGATACACCTAAAAGTTTCCTTTAAAGAAAACAGTATGTTGTTTGATTTCTCTCCACAAACCATCATGAATGTACCTCAGCTGCTTTCCTTCTCTCCCTCAACTCCCTGTCTTAGTCGGACTCCTTGCTATCGATTGGAGGGATTCTTGAAGTCGGTGCTGAGGTGGCCATTAACTGCTCCTACTAATTAAAAAGGTAACAAGGTGAGTTTGGCCCCACGGGACGAACTGTGCAGGAGACGGAGACGGCTGTTTGCCTGCCATGCACACTGGTACACAGTGCTCACCGCCTATGGTGTTTACAAGACAGGAATCCAAGGACATTGAACACATATTCATCTCCCGCTGGCATGAGGGATAAGAGAGATTCACAGATAAGGAGAGAGAATGAAGCGGGAGCGCACTAATCAGCGCTTTGCTAATTGCTTATGCTGTGGTGAAATTGAAACATTTGGACCTCGTCTCTGAGCTTGGGGTGCCCCTTGTTTCATCAACACTTGTGAACATTGAGCACTGTGCATAAATGATAAAGTTTCACAGTTCTAATAAGGTGCACAGCCTGGATCTTTGAGAGAGTGCCAGCAGAGATTGGCAAAAATATTAAGAGATTCAATTAACTTCCTTCCTTATCATCAACACAGCATATTTTAGGATCAAAGTATTTTTTAAGATACAGTAAGCCTCGCATTACACAAATAAAATCCTCAGCCAAGGTAGCATTACAACTTCCAGAAACGTTTGTAGCCAGAAGGGAACGCCACTGCAGGTAGAGCAGACAGCACGTTTGCTCAGTGCTCATGGGAAAACAAAGCAGAGACTGCATATTCAGTGGCACTTCAAACCGCAAAATTCTCACCAGCAGCCCACCCAGCCATTACGGAGACAGGCGCTGTGCCATCACTGCAGTAACAAAAAAATCTTTTCCAGGGTCTCTCCTAATAAGTGGACTCCTGTACAGGGCTTAATTGGTTTCATCAACTGGAGACTCATAGTGGTCCCAGTTATTACCAGCCACTAGAACTGGTGTTGTTAGTAGGCTAACAAGCACAGCTATAGCCTACTGAAGACCCTGAGTGCACGCTTCATGTCCAGAGTATGAACCTGATGCACAAAAGCACAAGAGCATCAGATTCAGAATTAGCTCAGAGGAACAAAACCAACATTACAGTAGTTACAAAGCATTGGGTTGTATTTGCTGCTTTATTTCTACGGGGGACAACTACAGAAAAACCAAGCCAAAATTCAAATCCTTTACTGAATTAAAATTATAAATTAGTATAAAATAATGTAAAAATAGTCAATTACAAGAAATAAAATACTGCATGAAAAACTATACCTTGCAGTGTTTTTGAAAGTTTAAGCACTTTCAAGCTGCATTAATTTTTTTTTTTCACACTTGGGGGCAGCTGTAAACACTGACATATTATGACCTATTAAAGTTCTCATGGTATTGCTTATTCACACATAAAATAGTAGACACATAACAACATTAACATTCATTTGGTGTCATGTCTCTGGCAACCTGGTGAATGTTAAGTCCAATATTAACTCTCCTCTTAGCTCTGTTTTGGTCTCCACCAAGTAGCATTGCGTAATTAGTCTACGTGTAAAGTTAAAGGAGGGGGGTTCAACTACGAAAATGTGTAGGGGGCGCTAGCGAGCCACTTTTGCACACCTATTTACGAAACCCTTAAAATACAAATTTTTTCACCAGTCCTGATGCATGTGCAAATTTTGGTGACTTTTTGAGGCATTCCGCATAATCATAATTCCTTCAGTTTCAATAGGGCCTTCGCCGACTTTCTTTAACTAAAAATCATGTATACTTTACATGTTTGCTGAGCATTTTTGGATGCCGACATTGTTTTACACTCATTTCTGTACAATATGAAAATTAACACACAGGCTCTTGAAACTGGCTTGATGTGTGTAATCATTACATTGAACATCAAGTCTACATTTTTCTTGTAAATGTTACATTACTGCTGCATGATAATGTAGTTTAGGTACATATTAATTTGAATGTGATTTGTGGTAAAACCTACAAAACCACTGCTATTGGCATTAAAGTAAAAGTATGATCAGCTAAATGTACCTAAGTATCCAAAGTACAAATACTGCAGGGTGGCACCTTTCACAGAATATTATATAATTACATATGATATTATTGAATTGTTACTCCTGATGAATTAACATGTGAACTGCATTTTAATATTGTAGCTGGTCAAAGTGAAGGTTATTTCAAATATTACAAATATACACTGATGAGGGGTTTAATCTAACAATGCATCATATTTTATAAGTTGATAATATGTTTTGTTTGTAATTTTTAACCTGCAAAGTAACAGGTAATAATATCTGTCAAATAATTATTGTGGGGTTAAGAGAGCATAATGTCATATACAATTTGATGTAGTGTGAGTATACAGTAGCATAAAATTAAAGACCAACAAAAATCTAACAATTATATTTTGCTTCATAGCTCTGTAAACGGGTGATGTTTTTAGGTTGACAACAGCAACATAAATGGGACAAAAATGAAAAACTGTGGCTGGCTGCATCATAGGCAGCAGCACTAAACAATGAAATAGGATAAGTTAAGTATGCTTGAATATGTCCAGTCCATTGACAGGCTTTCTGCATAACACAGGGTACAAAAACCCTGTGTTGAAATGTGACCTATGGCTCTGACAATTTCACACTAGGCGAAGCTCGGGACACAAGCATTGTGCATGGTAAAACTCGCATGGCAGTTCAAAGCCTGGCAATAACAGAACTTCAGATAGGGGAGCAGGGTAAAGTGTGCTGAAGTGACGGCAGAAGGGTCCCTATTCATTGGGTCCCAGACAAAAAGGAAAAGGGGGCAACACATGGCCAGTGAACGCAAACTGAAAAAATAAGTATTAGATGATGGCAGTACAAGAGGAAATAAAAAAAACAACGTGTTGCCTTTTTATGCTCTGTGAAACATTAGATATTGTAAATGCAATTATGACGCTTCCTGCAGTATGTTTGTTCCATAACACAACACCTATGATAACACAAATGAAAGAGGGGAATGGAAAGGTGGGTTTTCTCTGTTTTCGTAACATCTCTATCAATCCAACCTATTTCAATATATTTTCTGCATCGGTCCACCAGCTATCTCCTCAAGACTGATGATCATGCCACAGAATCCGACAAACAGATGAGCTGAAACCAAAGGAGTGCATTTTTATTTTCCGCTTGATAAATAGAAGATCTGTAAATGAAACCGAAATAAAATAGAGTATATTTGCTTATCGAGCATAACCTCTGTGTACTCTGGGGCACATATGTTGTTTCAACGTCAGTCATTTTATGAACGTACATCCAAAGGCAAAGCGGCCAGGCTACAATATGTTATCCCCGAGGATTCAGAGAGAGGCTGTCAGAGACAATATGACAGGAGTGCCGTCAGTTCACAAAACAGGAATATGAGTGAAAGCCTGGAGGTGAGCCAGTAAAACATAAAACATAAGAGCTAGACTTGTGCTCTTTTGTCTGATGTATGTATCAAAGAAAGAGTGGTGGTGCATTTAAGATTAAGAATGGATAAAAAATAGTAGTCTCAGTTAATTGCAGATGTGCATCTCTCTCAGCAGATAGTGCTGCAAAAAAAACTAAATTCTGCTTCTTTCAATCCAACACTCCTCAAATAGATCTATTAGTTGTGCACGATTGTTAGACTCTACTTGCTGGAACACAAAATTTAATAATTTCAACTACAAATGGAACTGAAAGCCAGCAGAGCACTGAAGGACACGGTGCACAGCACGCATATCTAATATTTGAAAATGCTCTGGCCTCGTTTTTCAATGCAATTTGAAGATGCAAACATTTCTCTAATGACCTCCAGTTATGATTTCCTCACTAATATTTCCCCACTGCGTTAGAAGGAAGACCATTAATAACATCCTTTAAATCAGGGCACATTTTTACTGTATGTATCCTTCAGAGCCTTCGGCACAAGGAGTTACTATTTAAGAAACAACCTATTTATGTCTCTCATTATGCATTTTATTCAGTTTTAATGAATGCTGCTGGTCACAGGACTACAGCACCTAAAGAAAGGAATTGTACTAACATAGACCACCTTTATCTAAAGATGGCATCACACTGAGAATACAAATATGTTTGCGAGAGGTTTAGAAGGCAGCTCTGTGACAAATACAAGAGCTGTAAAAGAACAAAGGCCAGCAATTTACATAACCTGACAAAATACACTCAAATCAGATAAAAGATAAGAGCAAAGTCACACCAGGCTAATGCAACTGCAAATTAGGCTGAAAACCAAAAGGGCACTGAAGGACCTCTTGAAAAATATTGTCATTATACAGTATATCATCAGTGGTATGATAAAGGTAGATTTGGTTGAATCACAAGTCTGTAAAAATGAAATCACATTCACAGATAAAAGATTGGATGTGACCTGCAGTAACCACTGCAGTCACTACCAGCAGCATTCAGGTTTTTCAGCTTCTTTTGAAAACATTTTCTGTAACGATTGCAGGATTATCATTTTTCATAAGCACAGAGCCAACAGTGGTCACAGGTAGTTTAAAGTGCTCATATTATGCTTTTTGTTTTTTCCCTTGCCTTTATTGTGTTATATATCTTTTTGTGCACGTTATAGGTTTACAAAGTGAAAAAGCCCAAAGTCCACCCCAAAGAGACTTACCATCTCCAACAGAAAACACTGTTCACAAACAGCTCTATTGTAGTCCAGCCTTTATTTAATGACTAACGCTCGTCACTTTGTAATACACGTTATAATGCTCGCCTAGCTGATAGCGTGGCACGCTCTCATATTCTGCAACTGACTAGCTAGCAGTGCTTACCTAGTTATGTGCATGTGCGACTCCCAACAAAGATGGAACAGAAGTGAGATGCCTCACTCTGTAGCTAAAACTGAGAGCTCAACACACAGGGTGAAAAGAGGAGCTGCAGCAATGTGCTGTACAACAAAAATATGGTGTTTTTTGACAATTAAACCTATTTTTGTACAACCTCTAAATACAATTATGAACCTGAAAATGAGCACAATATGAGCACTTTAAAGTGCTGTTGTTATACAACAGTCTATGCAAAATGCTATTCTGTGGCACAAACATGAAGCATAAAGTATATGAATCACTACATGCAGATTAGTGGTTTAAATATAACATACAGATATTTATTTTCAGAAACAGAACAGCTCTTAAGATAATGAAGCAGTAGAGCAAACTGTTTCTGGTTGACTAATGTTGTATTTGGTAAACTGGTTGTGTTGCATCAGCAGTAAGCAATATGTATGAGGACTGTGTGAGTGTCTGCATCTGTTTCATTTTAGTAACATATTAAAAAAGCAGGAATTCAAGCATGTAGCCTCAGTATCAGATACAGTGTGTTTTCCTGTTGTTTACTGTTTGGGCTCTCTGTGACAGATATAGGCTTAACTATAGACCAAAACCATCAATAGGTGTGTATGTCTCTTAATACTTTCTCTCAAGCCTCTCAAACCTCAAGCCCATTGGTTCCTACTGAAGATGTAAATCTTTAAAAACAGCCAACAAATATAAAGTTTCATTTAAAAAAAAGCTTTCCTACAGCAGCTGGGCTCTGTAGTTTTTTGCAAACATTACTCAAACAGAAAAAAAAATATATTTATATATATAAATATTCTTAAAGCTGCACTTATATATGGCTCTTTGTAGTTTTGCTTATTTAAAGCTAATGTACTTGCACTTACTACTTGTTGTCTGGAGTTTGCACCTCCAAGGTTGAAAGAACTTAATTGGCTCAGCTAAATGACATGTAATGTAATATAATGTAATGTAAAAACAGGAGTAAATAGTGCATACGTGGGGACTATTTTCAGTGGCAGATTAACAGACAATTAGTCATCTAGTGAGCATTGATCTTTTTTAGTTTAAATTCATTGATAGTAGTCTTGTCATGGGATTTGTCCAGTAGGGTTGAGATAATTCCACCTGCTTCTTCTAGTTTGAACTATCTCAGTGGTATAAGGACATTTTCATCAATTCAAGGATATTGTAAAAAAAAGTTGAATTGCAGTTAGAGCCACATCACATCGTTAGACTTAGATTGATGACACGTTCAGACATTTTCACCAGCAACTCACTTTTAAACCTTATTGCTTTCTGTTTATTCTTACTTGGACACCACGTCCTTTTCCAGCCTTTACACTAAAGGTACCAAGCCAACCACAAATCTGTCATCTCTGCTCTCTAACCTCACCAACTCATCAACAATTCATTTCAGGAAGCTGCACACAAACAGTTGTGTTGCTGACAGAGCTGCGGTTGTGTTGCGTTGATTTGAGAAGCAAGCTCATTAGAAGTCTATCGCTGGTCAGATGGGTTGCCAGCACAGCAGTGACCATGGTGTCACATGACTTGGCTGCCTGGTTGTTTTTCGTTGACATGGAAGCTTTTATAGCTGATGTGAGAGCAAGTGTTATATAACAACACTGTGGAACTGCATGATCTGTCTGTGTAATTTTATCACCTCTTTCGTAAGAGGTGATCATTCATAATCGCTTTCATAACTGGATAGGAACATTTGTATTGATGTGGGGTCATAAATGCAAATTTTCTTGGTTTTCCCACCACATTTGTAACATTTTCTATTCAAACACATGCTTCCCTATTTCTCTATGTTGGGAACCGAGCAGTGTGGTTAAACGCATAGGCGTCAATTTCTGTGGGGACGCGTACCTACCAGATTTCGTCATGAGTCATTTTGTACCCACCACTTTCTTTGAAAACCAAAAAAAAGCCAAAAAATCCACAACAATCTCCATACCCCCCACACACACACACACACACACACACACACACACACACACACACACACACACACACACACACACGTTTGCTTGGTTTTGCTTTTGTTGTAGTTGTAACAAGTAAATAGGTTTATTGATTGAAGAACTATTGATTGACAATTAATAATTTGGAAGTTAAATAAATTATATTATACTTTAAAGAGCAGTTGTTTGTGATTATTTGTGTATATGTGGTAGTAACAGCTGGTTGAACAGGTCAGTGCTCGAAATTTCACCATTCCGGTTCACTTTGTAAATATGAGATAAATTAATCAAATGAATTAAGATCTGTATTTTCAAAGACAACACCACCTATGAGACTGTTTTCACAGTTCAGTTATTGGTCCCTGATTCCAGGGTGGTGCCCCGTTTAGATTTTTTGTCAATTTGGTAAAGTTATTAATACAAGGTACACATATTAATTCATTTTTCCATTACAAATCAAGATTTTGTGTCATATGGCATCCTTTAAAGAATATTTTTTGGGGCATTGTAGGCCTTTATTTTTATAGGACAGCTTAGACATGAAAAGGGAGAGAGAGGAGAAATTACATGGAGCAAAGCGATGCAAGTCGGAGTTGAACTCACAGCTGCTGCATTGAGGAGCGAACCTCTATATATGGGGGGGGGGAGCTCTACCAGGTGAGCTACCCAGGCGCCCGAAAGGACTGCAGAGCTAACTGGTTATGATGTCTTCTTGTTTACAGCAGCACTGGCAGGACTACACACACTGCCACCCAATACCTTTTTTTTACTCTGGCTGACGCTGGAAAAAAAAGCACATAGCTGGTGGAGGACCACCAGATCAGAAAAAAAGAGAAAATGCTAAAGAACATGATGCAAGCCTTTCTGGCCCACTGGGTCATGCTGTGTGTGTGTATGTCTGTGATGTGTGCTGTCTATTTTGCAATTCTCCTTCATTTGGCAAAAACACCCAACTGCAACTGTTCTGGGTCTCTACAGGCCACACACTAGCTGAGCAGTGGCATTTGTTGTGTGGGTGTTGGAAGATATTTTAACCCAGCTACTGTCGTACATTGTCTGAGGGATGAAGTACACATCAAACCGCAGTCTGAATATGATCAAATAAGTGTTTTACTTAGTAGTCATAATTTAAGCTCTCTCTAGCCTGTGAAGGAACATTTGAAGCCCACAACATAATATTTGTGAGAATAGTCTCTTCTTACCCTGCACTGAAGAAGCATTTCTATGCGCAGTTTTAATTTCAGCCCATCACTTGATTAGCAAAGGCTGATAATAGAGCTCAGTAGTGCTCTCAACAGAGCTCTCACCAAGCAGGGAGCAAGTGATGCAATCTCCCAACCCTCTTGTTTGCCGGAAAGGAGAAAAAACATTTTACTGTCCTGAATTCTGTCTGTCTTGTCAGTTTTCTATCTGACAGCCATTTCCACCATTCACACACTAACACACATACAACACACAACTGTGCTCTTGTATAACCTAACAATTGAAATCCCCCCCCGGCCCCCCACCCCTTTCCCCTGTCAAGTGTATGAAACCAACCTCATAACACCCCGCCGCACTCCTCCCGAATTGCGCCTTTCACCTCAGAGAATATTGTATGTAGACCTTTCAGTGGCTCACTACTGAAGACAAATTGCCAGCTTGTTTGGGGGGGCCTCCAGAGAGTGATTCATATTAATGGCTAGCTGGCAGTGGAGAGCAGGCTGCATATGCAAACACCATTAGCAGGTTAGGCTGGAGTGTGTGACCTGGCTGTGCCACCGTGAGCTGCACACACATGAGGATGGGCTGCGGAGAGGAGGCTGTGTTTAGAAAGAGTTGCAGGGGAGTGTGTATGTGTGTGTGTATGTGTGTTTGTTATTTAATAACCATTTAACACAATTCACCTAAATTTAAAAAATGGACTTTATTTGAATTATTATTAGAACCTTTCACAGTTTTGAAGTTTTCAAGGATTTAATAAATAATTTGACAGCCAGAGTGCTTTGAAGGTAGTGACTGGTGAGACACCATTTTTGTAAAGGTTTCAGTTGTACCCTCTGCCATACATTGTATTTGGATTATGTTTTATGACAGGGAGTTCTTGACCACAATGAGTGGAAAAATGTATGAAAAATGAAAGTCTAATCCATTGACACATTAGTTAATGATTTTTTTCCTTGTACTAGCAGCCTGTGAAAGTTATACATAGTGCTAATGTCCAGCGGGTGGAGCAGTGGGCAGTTAAAGGTTAAATGTCATAAATATTGGCACACTGCATCTGCAATTAGCAGCTGATCAAGACAGAAAGTGTAAAGCCCTTAGAGCAACAAGTGTTGGACGAACTTAACTAGCTATTCTTACAGTAAGTTGACCATGAATGGGCACTCAAGGAAACGCCATGGGGTTGTTTAAATCAGAGGGTTTTATCCCACTGAAAGCATGTGCTTTATCAAAATCATGGAAATTTGAATGCATGATTTCTGGTGCAAAGTTTTTGTTTTTGACCTGAGGGCAGCTCATAGCGTGTCCGAAATGCAAAGAGTTCCTCTGAGGAGAATAAATGTGCTCAGTAAATCTCATGGCAGAACTGCCTTTAAGATTTTAATATTTCTTGTCTACATTTTGGATTGATAGAGGCACAAGAGGAAAGGTCAGAATTCATCCTAAAAGGACCATGAATATTCACAGCAAATTTCATGGACACTCAGTCAGTTTTCATTATGATGTATGGACAGTGTTAAAGTGTTAGTCAAAGAGAGCTTTTGGCCTCACAGTGGTGATAGAGAAAAGATTAGTTGGTCACTAAAATTAGGAGTCATCCTCTGGGTGCTGTTGGTGTCAACAACAAGTTACACGGTAATCTGTCTAATAATTGTTGAGATGTCTTTTTCTGGACCAAAGTGATGGGAAAATAGATCTGCATCTGCATTACCAGGGCTCCAACACTATCAGGGGCAAAATTATCCACTTTTATTAATTTCAGCAGCACTCAATATAGGAACAGAGTACCCTTGTTGACCGACTCCAACCTACAGTAACAGTAAAGAAACTGATGCAAAAACATGACACAACAAAAGCATGCTACATCTGAAGATGAGAGATGGTTCCCTTGAGGAAAATACATATGTATGTTTTTAGTTACACAACACAGCTGCTCGATTAAGGAATGCTGTTGTGAAATGCACAAGCAAATCTTTTTTTTATCTCCTTTTCTATCTTAAATAACCATTTATAAATATTTTCAGATTTGATCAAACTGCTCAACTGCTGTTGGCTTGCTGTGTACTCCGTCAGTTTCCAAAGTAAACTTTCGATCATAAATCATTTCAATGATTTAAGCATACAAACCTCATAGATTTGAATTCACTTGTGAACAATAAGGTGTGAAAGTCAGTAGGCGACATTCATTTTTTCAATGTGTCAGATTCATTTAATCAACATTTCATATCTTCTGCTGCTTATCTCATGGTTAGGTTGTAGCTACAGGTTGTGAGCAATAATTAGGCTGCCACTCAAAACTGAAGTGTTTCTCTTAGTCCACAAAATACAGATCTTAATTGAAGATTAAGTCATTTTTAACTTTTTTACCTTAAAATTGTTGAAAGCTTAACTAGATTTGATAGGTGAGTTCAATACTGGATTCAGATATTATGTGTTTTTTAGCAGATGCATGATCTGCCTCCATCAGGTACATTTGTCACTTTATTTCAGTGGCTAACTCCACCTACGTTACGCCTACGCACCACAGCATGAATAATGACTGCAGCCATTACCAGCTTTCAGAAACCCATATTGTCACACTGAGTGCTCTTATGTAATGTGATTATGAACATGTGAAGACAGATGCTCTCACAATTAAAACTCCCTCTCTACACTCAGATACTCGCACACAGATGTGGACGGACAGAGCTTGGCCAGTGGCAGAGTGGCTCTGTCTCTCTCTCGCTCTCTCTCTCCCTCTCTCTCGCTCTCCCTCTCCCCATCTACTCTCCACGCTCCAGCCTGATCAATCCTCTTTATAGATTTCTCATTTTCATTTATCTTCCAGAATGTGCTATCCAACCATTTCAGGTCTTACAACAAATACCTCTGGATACCTCCTCTCTTCTGCTGCCAAATCCTCCCTATCCCTGCCCGCTCAAATAGAAAACAGCAGCATCACTTGTGATTAACTCCTACAATAAAACTCTCCTCAGCAACAGCTAATAAAGAATATGCAGTGGAACACATAATCTGCATTTTTTTTTTGTAAATGTATGTACAAAAGCAAAACACTAACCTAAGTGTGCTGTCAGGGTAGATTAGAGCACGATGGGAATGCGTGCATGAAATCTGCTGCAGCTGCCCAGGGCTGCTGGATGGAGGAGGCGGAGGAGCAGTGAGAGGGAGAGAGAGAGAGAGAGAGATAAAGAGACAACAAGTGAGGGAGATAAAAGAAAGAGTGAAAATCAAGAGATCCAGTCACAGGTTGACCTTTGAGCTTGTGTACCTGACGATGAGGCAGTCTCTCATGCTCAGTCCGTCCTGTCATCTCATGCTGACATCAACATGCTGTATTGTGCTGTTTCACTCGCTCTGTCTTTGTAAGTTACATCCCTCAGAAAAAATTTAAACCTGAATTGAAAAAAAAAAAAAGCTGGACTCGTGCAGTGCCAACCACTGAAAACAACCACAGCATACAAATGCTTGTGGAGCCAGAGTTAGAGTCTGACTATAATTGTGCTTAATGGCCATTTCAAGCACAGATGAGCTAATTGGTGAAGCAAGACAGTCACCTGGTGGGAAAACTAGCCTGCATTTTATAGAGAGAACAGAGAACCCCTCCATTTTCATTGAGTATAAAGTTGCATGGTGTGAAATTGAGACCTGTATCCATGGCGACTCAGCCGTTGACCAGGCAAGCAGTAGCACTTGGAGAGTGGCTATCTGTCTATAGGCGCCTTTCCAGTTTGTTTGTTTTTCCACTCATGGCACTTCCAAACATTCATAATGAATATTTATAATTCATCCTTTATAATGACACCAACATCTAAAAGCTCAAACCCTTACTAATAAGACATGCTGACTTTGTGTTCCCTGTGTATTGTGAAGAGAGGTAGAGCCTCAATTATGGAGTTATATTCCTGTCTTTATTCAAGAGCGCATTCTTTCAATTTCCGAGCATTTCTCACTGATATTACATTATTTTGTAATAATTTCCACCAAAACCTTGCTCTCACACTCAAATAGTCACTGCTCGCGCTTGGATTTGCTCTGCTTGTGCTCAAACTTTCTGCTTGGACTCAGATATGTTGTTCTGTGGACAGATTTCCTGCTCTCAGCTTTGGCCCTTCTCCTCACACTCAGGCTGATTCTGCGCACTTACAAATCTTCTCCTCACGGATTTCTCCTGCGCGCTCGGATTTTTTGGTGTTACAATCCTATCAAAATTCCTCAACCAATAGAATGCCAGGTGTAGTGTTGACCAATGAAATGATCCCTGCCCCGTTGAGGGTGCGTTTGTTTTACGTTAGAACGTCTGTTGCGGACAACCGTAACCGAGTTTATTTACCCCCGTCGTCCATCGCTTTATTATTAGCATATGTCAACAATGTGCACAGAATGGTCGACGCTCTTTCACCTACACCCATCAGGAAACGGGAGAAAGCTTTGAAGTGGCACACATCAAGTTAGGTCCACAACTACGAGGGTGAGTAACATAAATTAAGCACGTAGCATATGGCGCTAGCATATAGCCTAGCTTGATTTCCAGAAACAAATTTTTATATATATATATAGATTTTCTTTATAGTTTAGCTAGATTGAACTACATATGACTGACAGTATGTGTGTATTTACAACTGGTATTTAATGACCCCACTTTGTATTTTTCCTCGTTTGGTTAAACATGTTCCTGGGGATTTGGCTAATTTCAGAGATGTTAGAGGCAATAGTAAAACCTAAACTGTAATATAACTGAAAAACAAAAGAAACTGGATTGTTTGTATCAGTTTTTACATCACTGTTGTATGTTTTTCAGATATTGTTCTAAATTCTTATAAGATTAGTATACAAATAAAATTCATATCAGTCTGTATAGAAAGTTGTAAGTACAATTCCACTGTTATAATAAAACACTATTTAAAATAGCAGTTATTTATTTTTACCCTAATGAAATCAATACAAAGCAAACTGAACAGAAAGAACAAGTATTGTGTTTCAGTTTCTGTTCTTCCAGGTGTGACTGAAGTACCCCTGTTGAGCTGCATCACAGCTGCACCGTGTGCATGGACCAGTGTTGTACAACCACACTACAGTGTTGTTCCAGTCAGTACATTAGTCCCAATGCAAAATCCCATTGGTTCCCCCTGTAGTCTCCTGTGTGCGGAGGGCAGGCAGCAGTGGCACAAACCAAGAACGTTGGCAAGTCTGATAATAATGTAATTGTAATTAAAATACTACAACTACACACACACATCACGTTGCATACACTTATTTATTTATCTTGCTTAAATTCACAGGGTGCACAACCAGGCGCGGGAGAGAAAATTACCGTGATGTCTACAAAACCAAAGCAGAGCAGGTAAGGTAAGATAGTAATGATGTTAAAGAAAGCTGTGTACACCTAATATATTATGTGTTGATGTCTATGAATTTATCTTAAATAGGAGCACACTATACAAAGACAACAGTGGAGAGTTGCTGGATCTGTCTGTCCTCAAAGTGCCAGAGATCTACAAGGAATTCACCCCGTTTCTGGATTAAATAGGAGGTATATACAACTAGTAGAATATTAATTAACTATATAAGAGCAATTAAGGCAAAGTTATGAGGTAGTGGCAAGCTAAAGTGATGTATAATCAGTAGCAGGGAGTCAAGTCAACAGTGTACACCAGAATAATATATGCTGTGATTAAGTAATGATACTTAGTGTTGTCTGTAGACTACTAATATAACAAAACAGAAAAATAATATAGTGTATGATGCAGTATGGAGAAAAACCAAGTCCCATATGACCCCAAGAGACTTTAAGTGCAGCTGTTGATGATGTTTACTACAAACAAAACTTGCAGATGGTTGTAGTCTGTAGTCAGCCATACAGTAGGTAGATCTGGAGCAGATGGTTGGAGTCTGTAGTCAGCCATACAGTAGGTAGATCTGGAGCAGATGGTTGTAGTCTGTAGTCAGCCATACAGTAGGTAGATCTGGAGCAGATGGTTGGAGTCTGTAGCCAGCCGTACAGTAGGTAGATCTGGAGCAGCAGGGTGACTTCTAGCTTTCATGGGTTGGTGATAAGACACTGTGTTGCTATGTTGCAGCAGCTCAACAGTGGTCGAGCCCTTCAGGCCCAACTGGAAGAAAAGAAAGTAAAACAAAGTACTTGTTTTTTTCTGTTCAATTTTCTTTGCATTAATTACAAAAATAACTGCTATTTAAGGAGCAAATAAGAAGACTTTCTAGATCTGTTTTTATTATAGTGGTGAAATTGTACTTAACACTACAACAGACAGACAGTTTTATACAGACTGATTTGAATCCATCACTTTCAGACTATGAAGGAATAAAGACTAAATTCTGATGAACAACACATAACATTGATGCAAAAACAAACAAACCAGTTTCTTGTGTTCTTTCAGTTATATTACAGTTTAGGTTTTACTATTGGTTCGAACATGAAATTAGCCAAATCCCCAGGAACACGGTTAACCAAACGAGGAAAAAAATACAAAGTGGGGTCATTAAATACACACATACTGTCAGTCATATGTCGTTCAATCTAGCTAAACTATAAAGAAAATCTATTTGTTTGAGGACCTCAAGCTAGGCTATATGCTAGCATGTCTGAAATTAGCCAAATCCCCAGGAACATGTTTAATCAAACGAAGAAAAATACAAAGTGGGGTCATTAAATACCAGTTGTAAATACACACATACTGTCAGTCATATGTCGTTCAATCTAGCTAAACTATAAAGAAAATCTATTTGTTTATGGACATCAAGCTAGGCTATATGCTAGCGTCATATGCTACGTGCTTAATTTATGGTACTCACCCTCGTAGTTGTGGACCTAACTTGATGTGTCCCACTTCAAAGCTTTCTCCCATTTCCTGATGGGTGTAGGTGAAAGAGCGTCGACCATTCTGTGCACATTGTTGACATATACTAATAATAAAGCGATGAACGATGGGGGTAAATAAACTCGGTTACAGTTGTCCGCAACAGACGTTCTAACGTAAAACAAACGCACCCTCAACGGGGCAGGGATCATTTCATTGGTCAACACATTCTATTGGTTGGGGAATTTTGATAGGATTGTAACACTAAAAAATCCGAGCGCGCAGGAGAAATCCGAGAAGAGAGGATTTGTAAGCGTGCAGAATCAGCCTGAGTGTGAGGAGAAGGGCCAAAGCTGAGAGCAGGAAATCTGTCCACAGAACAACATATCTGAGTCCAAGCAGAAAGTTTGAGCACAAGCAGAGCAAATCCAAGCGCGAGCAGTGACTATTTGAGTGTGAGAGCAAGGTTTTGGTGGAAATTATTACAAAATCTGAACGTAATATCAGTGAGAAATGCTCTCAAATTGAAAGAATGTGCTCTTGAATAAAGATAGGAATATAACTCCATACTCAATCAGCACTGCAGCATTGGAAGCTCTGAGGCATTGGATGCATGTTGCACTGTGAGAGGAGCCTACAGACGACCAGATGACACCATATTGAAGGCTTTAAAAATGTAACATGTTTGGTATTTATTTAAATCTCTCACAAAGTCAGGGAGAGGTCATGGACCGTTGTCAGCTATTATTTTTCTCAGCATGACACCGAAACCTCAAACCTCTGATCTCTTGTTAGAGTAAATGAATCTAATCAGCTGCTCCTGTTTCACATCTGAATCCACATTTTGTCAGTATTTGTTTCACAGTAGATGTTCAAGGTAAAACCTCTGATATTTGGCCTGGGTTTGACAGGTTTGTTTGATTGTTAGGTGAATCAACATGGAATCAAAGTGGGCAGAAAGCTGCTGCTGAACTGCTCGCTATTAGTACAGTCTATTAGTTGAAATTTTCAAGCATGTTGCACTTGGGGCCTCAAAAGATGTCACAGCAGATGATTTCATTTCTGCCCTTTATGGGTTGCTAGTCTTCTCGGGGTCCGTAATCAGACACGTGGAATGTAAACTACAGCAAAAATTGGTTCATGACCATTACAAAGTTATATTACATAGTTATATTACAACTGACCATATTGCAGAAAATACAGTTCAAGTTGGTAACAGACTCTAATCTGAAGAGGTTCTGTACAGGATGGTTTCAAATGACGTATTTGAGTTTTGGAAGGTACTGTAGTTGAGCCTTGTTAGCATTCCTAAGATGCTGGTGTATTTAAGCTGGTCCAAGAAGAATTCAGGTTTATCTGGTGAAAAACTTTACCTAAAAAACAGTTTTGTGTGCATTTTGTCAAAGCTAATGTGATACTAACAGTGCAGAGCTAATCTAGAGGCTTTTTTATAAATCCTCCTTAGCTGCAGGGCAAAAACTAGAGCAATATTAGAGGTGGGTTAGAACCAAGAATGATATGACCATGTTCATAACATTAGGTACTGTTTTTGCTGCTTCTGACTTTCTTTTCAATATTATCAATGTCCAGAGTACAAGAGAGATGACACAAAATGAAGTGATACCCAGAAGTTTGGTTTATTTGATTTGTTCCAATACATGTCCCACAATTAAATAGTGGATTGTAATTCCAACCCACAGGGAGCAGTTCACCATGAGTTTCCTACACTTTGACATTCAGTATTGATATACCTGTGTGCTGCCTCTAGCCCTGGACTCTCACTTCACATAACACTTATCAGCTTGCGGGGTTTAACCATGCTAAAATGTTGGCGTGATGCTGTTAAGTGCATATGGTGTATATTAATGTCATGTCTTGTAAATTACCGTGACGGTCTTGATGCGACCACTGCCCTTGGTGCAGGTCCAGCCAGATCGGTTGAACAGGAGGCTGCAGACCTCCCCCTCCAGGCAGGGAGCCATCTCACACCACTGACGACTCCGCACGATTCGCGCTGAGAGGGCGAAAGACAAGAAGGCAAAGAGGCAAATTAGACAGACAGATTCACCGACCCAGACAGAGACTTCAAAATGTCAACATTTTCTGGAACAAAAAAACAAAACTGTCCATTTTATGCTCACTAGACAGGAAAGAATCGTCATGTACAAACTGTAGCATTTTAATTAGGTTCTTGTTGAACTACCAGGTCTAAATTGCCTGTGGTAGTAACCTTTACAGGCCAGCTGGCGTTCCATAAATTACTCTTCTTCTAATGCTTGCTTTTACTGCAGCTGCACAGAAAGATTCTCTTTTATTTTATTTTTTTTATTTTTTATTTTTTTGGTGGTAATTCTAGGTAAAAGGTTCTAGGTTGAAAGTAATGTGTACCATTATACAACATAATATTGATGGAATTCTTTTACTTAAGCTACATTGTAGAATTTGTTCTCAAACTTGCACTCAGTGGACAATACGCCAAATAGGTTACCTGTGAGCTCTTCAAATGGTTTGATGTTACCTGTCTCTTCACCGTCAAAGCCAGACACATTGTGTAGTATATTGCAAGAATCTTGGGCATCTCTTTATACACCAGGAGTAAATATAGCTACATAGCAGGAATAGCAAGAGCATGAGTTAATTGTTGGTTTGCAACAATGGCTGAAAAAGCCCTATAGCCACTAGGGATGTACCAATCCCACTTATTTCAGTCCTGATACCAATACCTGGGCTTTGGGTATAGGCTGATTCTGAGTTCCAATCTGATAACAGCATGTAATTAATAAGCTGTATGCCTCACTGTGTGGAAGTGACTGGGATCATTCTTTTTTGTTTAAGGCAACACCAGGCTTGACATTGCTTTCCTCACTTTGTAAAACAAAATGTAACAAATAAATACACAGATTAACAATTCAAGTGTAAACCTTTTCAATGCAGCAACAAATTGGTCAAAACTTAAACAGGGATTACAATTCCAGTGTATTTGAGTCAGTATCAGATCAATGAATACTAGCCACCTTATCTAAGTTCATAAGACGTTATCTTCAGGTAAAAAGGGAAATGATAAACATCTGCAAAAGAAGAGCAGTACTGTAATTGGGACTGCACTGAATTTGCGGAGATATAATGATGGCACGAAATGGTCAATATTTTGCTAAAATCTTTTATATTTTCATTCCTATTTGCATTCTAAATTCAAAAAATTAGCCTTATTGTATTCTGTTAAAAAAATAATGTGATTAAAGTTTCCTGTGATGATGCCTTTTGGAAATACTTAAATTAAATGTAATGCTATAAGGTGTACATTTTAACAAGAAAATCTCAAGCTCTCTGCAGGGAGACATTTACTTATTCTTTGGGGCATGTTTGTACCTTTTTTTATTATAAATTAGCATCAGTGAAGAGATGAGAGGAAACGAGGTAAGGAAATGCAACAAAGGTCCCTGATCACATGGTGAGCAAAACGGGGACAGCAATTCAAGCTCCATCGATGCAGATTATTTAAAAATATTTCAATTTCAGGTTAAGACATGGACCTGTACAAAGCCCAGCAGGTGTCAATTTCTCTGCACAAATGAGTAAAATTAGCATCAAGTCACTGGATCAGTATGAACTAAAGTTACAGGTTGTATCAATATTGTGAAATGAGTTTTGTTTGGATTTTGGAAAGAGGTACTGTGGGTGGATGTTATATATGATACTCCTTAAACATGTTATCGATGTTGTTTAATCTCATGTTCTAATTCATGCACACAACTTATTAATACTATAGGAATCAGTAATATTTCAATATGTAGATTAGAGGGGATGGGATACAGTATAGAAACAAACTTCAGTCTTCTTAAAAGGTATTTGTCAGGCTGTCAGAGTGATCCCTCTGCAGTCTGTCTGCATGACATTGAATAAGCCTTCGCCTGTAGTCGATGCTGATAAGCTCTTATTGTTCTTTACACAGCGTACTAAAGCAACACTGAAAGGTTATCAGCTCTCTGCGGACCTGGCTGCGGCCGCTGCTCTTGCCTACCCATGATCCCCCAGGGGCACACACTGTGGAACGAGGTAACATGGTCGCCAAATTGAAAGAGAGGAACTACAATTCGTTGAATGTCCACTGGAGAGCTGAGGGCGAAACAGAGAAGGAGCGGAGATAGGGAGAGTAAGGAGGTGTGGAAAGGGAGGCCTTGTGACATTTTGCTGTGAGGTATTCCTGGTCCAGGCCTTGTTAACAGTCTGAAATTGGTCTTTGGAGTGTCATACCCAGACTGCTACTCTAATATAGATCTGTCATCTTGTGCTATTTATCAAGCACCCCTCATGTATGTAACCACACATACACACACTCGGACACAAGCAAATAATAGATATTGTTGACACATCGAGACAGGAGCCGTGTTTTTTCCAGCCTGCACTCACGGTGTAGTCAGGCAGCTGGGAGACGAAGCAGTGGAAGAAAAAAAATCTAGAAACCTGTCATCTCATTGAACCGAACAAGCATAAGAAAATATTAAAACTGAGACAAAATGGGCATTTTGGCTTCTCCGTGAACAGAGGTTCCTCAGTGTGTAGGAGAAAATCTAGTAAGTGACCTTCCTCTTGACACAGCAACATGCCGTGGTGGGTTTTCATTTTCACAGCCACCAGTCAGGCGCAACAAAGCGTAGATTTATCAGTCAGTTGCAGATGTAGTTTTGAGTATATTACAGGGCCAGCACAACTCAATTTCCAGGGCACGGAATATAAGCTGAGCCCGCAAAGTGGCGGGAATGCTGACTAACCGTGGAGTGCATCAGCCCAGCCAGCCCAGAGTCGCGGAGGTTGGCTAAAATAAATGCCTTTTTCAGCTGCTGCCACAGTATCCAGGCACTTGATAGCTTGCCCTTGTTACTTTTTCAATGCCGCCCATGACAGTGTGACTTGATCTATGATGACTTGATGAATTGCATGGTGCCGTAAGCCGTGAATCGGTCGCATGGCACTGGTTGGGATTAGAGCGTCGCCATGATAACTTCATCCACAACGACATCATGAATAACACGAGCAGCTACAAAACAGCATCGCTGCAGTTTGGCTTCAGCCTGTCTCCATCCATCAAACCTATCTGTCCAATATGCTGGCACGAGCAATTGTGGACACATTAAAAATCTTATATGGTACAACCACCCACACACACATCAACTATATGCTGAGCAGACTTTAAGCCTCTCAGCTGAAGCCGTCTGAAAATATCTGTCTGCTGTTATATTTCATCTTAGAGTATCGATTACATGCTGCTATTAGGCAAATGGCTGAGGATTATTGTGGTTTTATTATGATGATATCTGTTTTGTGTTTGAACATGATTTCAGGCCTGCTGTATAATATTTTCGTGTTTGTGATGTTGGCAGTGTGCAGCAGCAACAGCAGCAGCAGCAGCAGCAGAGGTGAAACAGCTGGCTGTGGTGGTTGGAAGAGACAGATAGAGTCTGTCTGTCATCAACTGTATGCTGGTTGACACCTGGGTGGCCCATACTGTTGCCGGCGCTGTCGGAGTCCCACACAGGGACCGTGGACGTCGGGCCAGGCTTGTAAGCTGCCAGAGACCCTGCTGAGGCAAGGTTCTGGACCTCCAACTACTTTACACGTAAGACCATCTGTCCCCCCCGTGCACAGTGCCAAGCTCTGCCATGCACAACATAGCACTGCCAGACGAGACTCAGAGCAGGACAGGAGGCACAACAGTGAGTCCTAAACCAGACGCACTGTTAGTCTGACGAAATTCTTCCTCTGCAGAAGTAAAAAATAACATTCTTACCAAAACCACAGGCAGCTCATGTAAAATGCATTAAGATGAGGTACAACAAGAGAGATAGGAAAGAGTATGTTAAACATAAAGTGATGCATGAACCTAAACAATATATTGTGCGCCTCTACTAGTAATATAATAATCATCCTAATAATTACGTTTTTTGATAAATATCCAACAAGATTAGCTAACTAGCTTTGCTGGGCACCAGAAACACTTTTACAGGTTTTTACAGGCTTTCTGGCTGGATAATAATTTGTAGCGGCCAGATTTTCAGCCCTCTGTCCTCTACACAGCACAACCTGCTGCCAGATGCCTGATGGTCTTTCACTTCTAATTATGACAACAGGAAAATCCAACATTAAACACATTTTAAAAGCGGCCAGCAGCCAAGCTCCAAATGACTCTATACTTTTGTTGAGCAAGCTGTTGAATTACTTTTCTTATTGTTTTTTGTTACATTTTATTTTGGGGGCTTTTATTTTAAAATGGCATTGTATTTCTGGCTGGTTCATCAATATGTCATCAAACCAGAAAGTTTGCCAGATATAGTAAAACCCATCTGGCAGCATCTTGATACTGTATTAACAACCTAAATCTAGAGCTGATTCTCTAACTTGAGATCTATCTATCTCTACATCTGTGGGTGCGATGCTGTCATAAGTGAGGTTTGCTATTAATGATGAAACTAACAAGATATTTCATTTTCCTTTTCCTGCTGATTTACAAATGCTGCTCTGTGGAAAAGAAGGTATTGATTGATATTTTAAACAAATTTCTAGGTTTGCAACATTTTAGGGCTGGAAAACACTTTCAATTTTATCAGAAATATAGAATTGCTTGGTTTTGCTGTTGTTGACATGGAAGGAAAAAATTAGGCTGCATTGATTAGAAATTGAGAAGCCATTTTGTGGTTTTATGTACGCCTGATCTTTATTAATAATTTCCAAAAGATTTTTCTTCCCAAACTTTTGTAATTGCTGTTTAGCCACTGTCAGTAAAACTCAACTCTGCATATACATCTGTGCAGGAAGTGCTGTCATTAACTGTAACTTATAGATTGTTGAATTGTAGACTTGTTGATAATTAGTGAATAAAAACAGTATTTCTGTTTGAGAAGAGAAACAGATCAGTGAGTATGATATGACAGTGTTGTACGTAATTTGGGCTGGGATTTTATGAATTTATCAAGACAACAGGTAAACATGAAGAAATGTTGAGTTGCATTACCAGCAAACAACATCAACAACAAATTGAAATTAGAGAGATCTGGAAAGGGAAATATGATCCTATAGATTTCTTTTCTGTGTCAAACATAAGCTTCTTTCAAATCAAGGTCTGCTTCTCTCTGCAGCTGAGGTAAATTAAAAATACAACAAATCTTCTCAACTGTGTGTTTGCATTATACATTTGAAGAAAGTCTTCTTTTTGCTCACTTTTTGGCTCATTTAGTGTCAATAGTCAGTGTGTAGGAGTGTGAAAGCAGAAGCTTGCAGCCAGCATATAAACAGTCTCCCTGCAGCCCGCAGACTCTTATCATGGTGGCCATCAAGCTACATACGATTACAGTGTGATGTGATGGCATGGCAACAACGGACCAAGCAGAGAAGGGGAGGGAGCGGCAGAGAGTCAGGGAGCAGATTAGAGTGAGAGCAGGGAGACAAGCAAGGAAAAGCACATAATCCTCCTGTGTACAGTGTGCAGACTAAACCTGCACAACAGTGTCACACAGCAACAAAAACAGGGCAAACCTTGAAATATGGCCTTAAAAAGACTGAGAAAAGTTATTTTGTGAAGAAATAAACTGCACTTGTCACATAGTGAGAAATTGTTGAGTACAAATAATCAAAAAGGAATAACGGAGTAACATGTAACATTACATGCTGCTAGAACAACGCAGCCACTATCTTGGTAAATCAGCTTATCAAATCCTAGGTAAGTCACATATAACAAACTTTATTCGCTGCAGGGCTTAGGCTTGTTGGTATGTCATTATAGAAGTGTGAATACTAGCAAGATGGCAAGGGAGATCAAAATATTTGTCTAATTGTCACCTTTAGTCCACAAGTTGCAGACTGTTGTCCCAAAGGCTACACTATACGTACAGTAAGCCTTGGGTTTCTATTCATTACAGGAAACAGCAAAGAGATTCAAATCCATGAGCTTTTGCTGTTGAGTATAATTGTCCAAATGAGATTCTCTTAACTCTTAAATCTTAACTCGTAGGGCCCTATTTTAACTATCTAAGCGCACGGCGTGAAGCGCATGGCACAGGTGCGTTTAGGGCGTGTCCAAATCCACTTTTGCTAGTTTGACGGTAGAAAAAAGGGTCCGTGCGCCGGGCGCGTGGTTCAAAAGGGTTGTACTTAGTGTCTTCATTAATTCATAGGTGTGTTTTGGGCGTAACATACAATAAATCAGAGTGTCATCTCCCATTCCCTTTAAAAGCCAGGCACGTTTGTACCTTGGCGCATTGCTATTATAATGGCGAATTTGCACCGTAATATTTTTATTTGTAATCTTTTGCATGTTTGTGTGCTGCTGCGCTTCCCTGTGTGTGTGTAACAAGCATCGTGTGCGTGCACTGTGCATAAGCCTAGGCGCATTTTACTAATTTGCTGCGCTATTGACTTTAGACCAGGTTTTTGTTGGTCACTGGCGCGATCACTTCCCGCTACCTCAAGATAGCAATACGCCAAGAATTCACCTGAACACACCTCCTGTAAGACCATCACGCCCATGGGCGCAAAGATGGGGGAAGGTGCATTTGAAACTGCTTCGGTCTTAAACTAGCAAAGACACTTGCGTTGGGCTTTGCGCTGCGCCGGGTGCAAGATAGGGCCCGTAAAGTTGGCTGGATACACTCTAAAAGGTCAACTGCAACCAACATCGACAAACATCAGTGTAGCTGTGTACTGTGTGAAAAGTAGCACTAGCACCATTCTTATCACAGAAAACAAAGCTCATGATTATGTGCACTAGCCTCTGTTCCTTGCTACTCGGGTACAAAATGGCATACATATACATTATGACATACAGTAACCTGATGGTCTTTGTACTTTTGTAATGCAAGAATCGCTGTGCACTAGGGCGCCCGGATCGCTCAGTTGGTAGAGCAGGCACCATATATAGAGGTTTACTCCTCGACGCAGTGGGCCAGGGTTCGACTCCGACCTGTGGCCCTTTGCTGCGTGTCATTCCCCCTCTCTCTCCCCTTTCGTGTCTTCATCTGTCCTGTCAAATAAAGGCCTAAAAATGCCCAAAAAAAGAATCTTAAAAAAAAGAATCGCTGTGCACTAAATTCCACATCAGTCAAACCTGCAGGGTGAGAGAGGATGTTTATTAAAGTTTTAGTTTGACTTGTAATCCCTCCACCCCAACATGTCAATCACCATAACTGGAAGTGAAAAGGCTTGAAATGTCACAGTTTTTTCCAACTGCTTACACACGTTTTCAAAACTATGTCTCCTTTTTTCAAAACTCTACACACAATTCCCAAAACTGCACACACAAAATGCAAAATGCCTCACATCTCCTTCAAAATGAAACACTGCATTCAAAATACCATAAACACATCTCAAAATAGTACATTTTTGGATATACCATGTACACACTGTTCTAAATCTAAAGCTCTTTTGTCTTTCATAGGCTTATATCTACATTTACAATGTTCTAGAGAGAACGTAATCTGCTGAAAGTGGTTGAAAAGTGCACTGTAAACAACAATGTAATGTTACAGTAAAACAGAAAATATTTATTGGGCAAAACATTACATTTGTAAGAGCAGCACAGTTTTGTATACAGTAGCATGAAACAAGAAAACAAAAGTACAAACATATGTAGACCAAAGATATCATTTTTAGAATAAAGAATGTGTGTGTGTGTGTGTGTGTGTGTGTGTGTGTGTGTGTGTGTGTGTGTGTGTGTGTGTTTGTGCGTGCTTGTGTGTCGGGGCGGGGGGGATTGTATGCACTTTGTGCAAAACAAAATCTGATTGATTTGTAATGCTGAAATAGACATTAGATAGTTGCATGCAGTATGGACGCCACTGTAAAGCTACTCAAGATGGGCTTCTCTCATGGTCAATCCGTGGTTGATCACATGATGATTAAGTGTGGCCCTGATCTCATCAGAGATGGCTCTCCTCCTTCCTCTTCTTCCCTCCTCCTCCTCCTCCTTGTTGTTGTCCCGTCTCTCCCTCCTACTCCCCTTGCTCTGTCTATGTTGGCATCCATTGTTCAAAACAGGTAATCTGACCTTTGACCTATGTATAGGCCTATACTAAAGCAGTGATTGGTTAGTGTTCAGTTATGACATAATGTGTTTGCAAATGTGAGGAGTGTGTGTGTGTGTGTGCCCTGGTAAATAAGTATAGCCTTTTGATTGGTTGTGTTTAGAAAAGGAAAGCAAGTCACTTCATGTTAGATTTTTGTGTCTTAGGTAGAGAATTGTGTTTTAAAATGTGTTTACAAAAGTGTTTTATGCAATTGAAAACTGAGTGAAAGGCTGAGAAATAGTTTATGGTTTTGGAGATTTGCTGTGTAATTTTGCACTTTGAGTGAGAGGTTTCAAAAATCGTGTGACATGAAAAGATTTTGTGTGTAAGCAGTTGAAAAAAACTGTAAGAGGTGTAATCTATCTATAAATTTCAGGAATGTCTGTCTGTGTGTGTGTGTGTGTGTGTGTGTGTGTGTGTGTGTGTGTGTGTGTGTGTGTGTGATGCGCATATCTCTCGAACCGTTAGTCCGATGGATTTCAAACTTGACAGGTGCTACGGGCACGAGTAAGGGCAGTGCCAAGCGAGACACATCTGTATGTATGTGTGTCCGTGTTTGGGGGGAAGGTAACCTGCACATCACATGCAGACGCCACATGCAGAACACTTACAAGAGCAGGGGGTGGGGCTGTTACAGCCTTTGACTCTTTTCCTGTGTTCATTATGCATTTATATCTTTTAAATTGCTGTGAGCTGGCAGAACATAACGTAATCTCGGAGATTATTCCTTCACAGCGCTGTGCAATGCGAGAACATCTCAGAGTTGAACCGGACAGACACAGCACCCTGGGTCGGGTTAATTAAGTCTTAAGCGAATCAAATCCATACTTCACTGTTAACCATCACGCCACTAAACCTGTATGGAAATGATCATACCTCACTGACCTCCTCTCCCCGTACCAACCCTCACTGTCCCTCAGATCCACCTCAGTTGGTCTCCTCTGCATCCAAAAGTCCAACCTCCGCAGTTTTGGGGACAGAGCATTCTCCAGAGCAGCTCCCAGGCTCTGGAACTCCCTCCCCCAAGAGATCCGCACCTCTGAGTCCCCCACCATCTTCCAGTCTCGCCTCAAGACCCATCTCTTCACCACTGCCTATCCCTAGGCCCACGCCCCTCCCCTTTTCATCTGTGCCTGAATCTTGTTTTGTTTGTTTGTCTCTATTTCTATACCCTGTAAAGCGACTTTGAGTCCATGAAAAGCGCTATATAAATTAAATTTATTATTATTAACACTTCTGCTGAAGTGTTAAATCTCCACACACACACACACACACACACACTCTGGTGGTTGATGAACACAGATATGTGCTGATGAGCTCTCATAACGGGCCAGTTGGGTAGCGCACTGCCACGAGTCCATGTCTGATTACTCCACATTGTCATTGTGATATTTTGTGATTACATTCTGAATCTACCCTGTTCTCTGTCAGGTAAATACAGTAGTAGGTAGGCCTAGACGTAGCCTACACTGTAAGTCAGTAGTAGGCTATAGGCTACGTGGTTTGGGGTCCTTCTGTAAGTAATTTTGGGGTACAATTTGGTTTTGAAGAATTCTACAAGCAGCAGTACCACAGGCCAAGCAATCGCCCGTTCCAAACAGGCACATTTTCAACGGGCTCTGTATTAGTATCTGTGAATTTCATTAAAAATCCCAGCTGTGGCTGCTGAGATACTGCACTTGACGAATGTATAAGGAAGTCATACCGACACCTTGGAGTATACTTAATTGTGTCACTTTTCTAGCATGAACCCACTTTACACTTGAACCCAGTTAGAGTATGGAACTGGGACACATATTAAGCCTCCAAGAAAATGACTTTAAATAAATCTGTATTGACCGCTGTCCATGGTGCTGATTCTGGAGCTGTCTTGGATGTTCTTCAACATTTGTGCTGGCAGGCCACAATCCCACTAGTGGGGAGTGATCGCCAAGGTTGGCTTATCTGATCAGCATTCGCATATTGCCTCACCTGTTGAGCTCACTATGTATATCTTATTGATCAGGATCCTGATTGCTGAGACTTGGAGATGCCATGCCAAACGGCCAAAGGAAAATGTTTTAGTCATATGTTTGGTTGCCTAATATAAGTTTAATTCAATTCAATTCAATTTTATTTATAGTGTCAAATCATAACAGGAATTATCTCAGGACACTTTACAGATAGAGTAGGTCTAGACCACACTCTATAATTTACAAGGACCCAACAATTCCAGTGATTCCCCCAAGAGCATGCATGAATGCGTAAGTGCGACAGAGGCAAGGAAAAACTCCCTTTTAGGAAGAAACCTCGGACAGACCCAGGCTCTTGGTAGGCGGTGTCTGACGGTGCCGGTTGGGGGTATGATGAACAATGGCAATAATAGTCACAATAAAAATTATGTAATAGTTATAATAGTTCATGGTGTCAACATTTCATTCAATACAATTATGGTACAAAAGGAGCACTAACGCCACGTTGACAATGTGGACGCAGATATAGGAAACTCCAAAAGGCAGTCATAATATTTACCTAGCTGTCTAGGCTAACGCTGTTGCGCTAACATTAGCAAAACGTCGGCGTAGCGTTAGCTAGCTGTCTAAACTTGTGAAAAGCCGAACAGCACCCCCGTCCAAGTAATAAATAAACACTAGGCAAATATGTTGTTACTGGAGCTAGTAGGCTACCATCAAAATGTGAGATAACTAATCGAAAATGTGTTCACAACGTCGGGGGATTTCACAGGTGGAACTGACTGGCAAGTTAGCCCATAACTAGCATGATGCCTTCTATTTCTAGATCTAGATAAGTTTACCGGTACTTATCTGAACTAACGACATGATCACTGTCACTAGAAAACCTTGACTTTCACTCGGTGCTATTCACTGACAGTAAAAACACCTCTTCCTCATCCCAGTCAGTCACCATAGTTCTAGTACTAGGCTGAGGCACATCTCCCCAACGTGACGCCATCACCGAATTGCATTAAAAAACCCAATAATACCAAAAACGACAGAAACTGGAAACACTATTTGGAGACATTTTTAACAATGATATACATATGTTGAGTGCTTTATGTACCCATTAGTCAACAGTGGTGGTTAACCTGCAACATGGGCTTTAATAGCCAAGTGTGGTGCAGATATTACCCACAAACAGCAGAGATCGCACTTGAAGGATGTCTGATGGCTGACAGGGTAAACTTCCTAAGGAACCCGTCGCACCCACGGAGGAAAAGCCGCCGTTTTCCCTCTGCATGCAGGATGGCCCACAGCTACAAACTTGATATCGCGTCTTCCCACGCTGTTCACACACGAAGTGGGAGAGGGGTGGCGGTAACGTTCCAACACAGCACTCCTCGATATCCACGACGTTCAAACTAGCTAGCTAGCTCTTACTACACAAAACTCTTGTAAAGTTAACTTTAGCACTTCTAGCGACCTAGACGATATGAACACCAGCACTAGATTCACACTTGAATGCTCTTCCAGCCGTCTTCCTCCGTGTAGCCAGTGAGCTCAACTCTTAAAGGGCCAGCAAATATTTGTACCCGCTACACAGGGAAGGGTCAAGAAATCAGGCTTTCAACCACTGACATTCTCACCTGGCTCACAGCTCTAACGGATCGTTGCTCCAATGACTCTTTATCTCATCTGTTTTTTTAGATTATATTGTCTTTATTAGATGGTGACAATGTAAATACAACCAGGACACAAGGGGAGTGAGAGAGGGGAACAACATGCAAAAAAGATCCCCCACTGAAACTGAACAGGGGATGCTGCGGTTATATGTATAGTTCTTTCTACCTCTTTTCAAATCATTCCAAACTAGAGTTACACTAGAATTCTATGAATAATGGATTACAGAAATGTTGTGTAATACCTGGATTTCTGCTATCTCTGGTAGTCAGATACTGCTGAGAGTTCATTTCTCTTTGTATGTGTCTTGACAGGAGGGCATTTCCCACATCAGAGTAGATGTACATTACTTTGTAGTTTTGCGGTGTGGAGTAAAAGGCAACAAAACCAATTTTTCACAGATTTTGTTTTGTCTGGAGGACAGAAAGGACAGAAATACTTGATATTCTCTGGAAAAAAGGAAAAAGCACTGAAATGGCAGAGGTTGCTATAAACCTGGACTCTAATAGGTTTATAGTATAATTAAATGACTGTACATATGACTCACAAACTCAAAAAGAGCAATTCATATCAAGTTACTAAAAAGCAAGCCAGGTTTTGTGTTCACGTGTATGCTTAAAGCGAGGAATAATCATATGTCAAAAAGTTCACAAGTTCTCACATCTAAAAGAGCCAGTGATCCACTCCTGCTGCTGCTGTGAATGAGTTATATTAAATTGACCCAGAGGACAGTGAGCCCTTGCTTTGTTAATAACAGCTCAGTGAAAAAACTGGAGTATGCCAAAGCCTCAGTGAGAGACACAAATTAAACATGTCTAAAAGTCAGTAAATTGGTTGTGCTTAGAAGGGCAAAAGCATTTATGGGAATTCACATCAAAAGCAAGAGTACCTGAATATACCCTGAACTAAAGGTCAGAGAGGATATCTGAACAGTTGCAGCATTAGACCCATTGTGGTCTCAATATGCAGAAATTCCACCTTGTGATTATGGACACATTTTTTAGCTGTCAGCAGAAAGCCTTTAAACAAGCCTGTGAGCAACAGGTTGCATCTTTAATGCACTGGCTATTAATGGAGTGTAGGGTGTGGTGCAGTGGGAAGCCCGTAATAATCAATTTCCTGCTGCTGTAATCATAGCTCTCTGTAAGTAAATTAGCATCTGCTGAGTGTTACTGAGAGGCGTCTGCAGAGAGGGAGTGGTGGTTAAAAGCAGTGTAGGGAGCGTGACACAGGCTGTGGGACTGTGGTCTCATGTCAGGGCTATTAGATTAAGGCTAACATGAGTCATTGCGAGATGGAACTAATAGATGCATGTGATTGTGATATTGTGAGATCCAATCAGCATCGCAGATGGACTGTGTCTCATCTGACTTATCACCCTCCTCTAGATATCGTCCAATAACACAGAGGGGGCTTATCTTAGAGAGTGGCTGAACATCACACAGTCTGTATTACAAGAGATCTTTATTCAGCTGGAGTATATTTTTTAAAAAACAGCAGAAGAGGAAAATTCAACATGAAGACAACAAAAGAGGCACAAAGTGATTGATAATTTGCTGATGTCACACTGGCTGACTGGAGGAGATCTAATGTAGACAACCAATCACATAGTTGGGAGTCAAACAGTCTAAAGGGAGACACGCAAAGTGATTATCGATTGGCTGGTTAAACAACCAAATTACATCGGCAGTTGCTTTTAATGGAGAAAGAAAGAAGTCCATACATTTTGTTCTATCTGAGACATCTTTTACTGTCATTAGCATGTAGCTACATGCGACAATGTTAACACAGCAGTAGCTTAAAAAAAACAAAAACACTCCAGTCCTGCCTTGCTGGAGCAGATGATCATTCATAGAAGGCTGGCTAAGTGTTGCGTAACACTCAGCCGAGAGTAGAAAAAACTGTTGAAACTGAAGCGTTCAGAACAGTTTTGGCCACATTTAAAATTAGAATCCAACATTTTAACATTGTAGATATGACAGAAAATACGGAAAAGCATCAGAGAAGAGGGCTTAAAGAGACAGGGAGTGTTTCAGACAGAGGGTGAATACAGGTATATTCAGACAGACAGTATAAGAAAAATAATGTGTTTTGAACGTTAAAGCATGAAACATGTTCTAGGAGAAACCTAAAATTAGGGTTGGGTACCGAAACCTGGTGCTAATACGGCACCGGTGCCTAAACGACCGGTATCTACTGGACCAAATTGCCTACCTTTAGCTAGCAGCTGGATTAAACACGGTTAAAATGCTGACAGCTAAACGGTATAAAGAGTGTCTGTATTTCACTGTAGAGAATTCCAACAGCGGGACGTTAAGCAGTGTGACGTGGTGCGAACTAGTAAGCCTCGTGGTGCATTCAAAGTTATTGTAAAATACCCTTTTTCCTATTACCCTATTTTTTTAAGTATCGGTTCTATGCACCGTTTTAAAAGTATCATTTTAGCACTGGTATCAGAAAAAAAAAAAACGATACCCAACCCTACCTAAAATACAAGCATGAACTGAAAATGACTATGGGAAATTTAAGAGCGATTGGCCAACTATAATTGGTAATTTCCTAATGCAAGTGTCTTTGACTGATATAACATTAATAACTACATTGCATGCAGGTGTGCCAGATGTAGGGCCCTGGTATTGTGCATGCTGGTTCACTGGAATGGTGCACATAATGGAATGGATCTATCAATAATGTTAATAGTTACAACTGTGATTTTCCTGTTATGATTTTTCATGATGTTCCTGTTATGTCAAAATGTCTGCCATGAAAAAGGTCTACGGATTCTGCTGTAATTTACTCTGTTATTTACTGCTTTATTTATGTCTTGTTTATAATATTAGATTCCCACTGGGACTGTTTTTTTGTTAAGGTGCCCTCCGTGCCAGCCAGTTTCCAGTGTTTATGGCCAAGATAATCGGCTACACATGGCAGCTTTAGATTAACCGTAGAGATATGACAGTAGTATTGATCTTCTTATCGAACACTTGGTAAGAAAACAAACAAAGTGTATTTCCCAAAATGTTAAACTATTCATTTAACTAACCTAATTATTTATAATATTCTTTTAAAGTACATCATTAACTTTATATTCACTACTGTGTCAAAAAGCCATGAGTCAAGCATTCATCCAGTGTTCACTTGGTGCACATTAAAGTCAAATCTTACTTCAAACAAACAAAATGCTCAGAGAATAATTCAAGTTTAATCACAACACTGCTGTGCAAGTAATAAAGTGATCTAAGGCAGCGATTCATGCCATGGACCCCATGTAGACACAAACATTAGAGGGTCCTGACACACTTCCAGAATGTTGGTGTTCATTATAGTTATACATTACATGGTTACTACATGTGAGACAGAGGTGCCTATTATGGGAATAGTAATGGTTGTACTTCAATAAATACAATAACTTCCAGTGAATTAAATTACAAAATTAAACTGTTTCTAATGTTCCTAAGAACCAACTGAGGAACCTTTTTTTAATTGATTCAACATGGATTTATCCACAGAATGTTGCTGCTTTCCAGAGCACCCTGCTTGACATTCGTACACTCTCACTTGCTGTTTCTGTGCCTTGCTCAAGGGGACTACAGCGGGAGAGAGGTGGAACCATTTCCATTTACAGGACACATTTTTTTCACTAGGTTTTCTAACCTTTGGGCCTCTTGTTTTGACTCAATCCAACTAAAATCTGTATTTTTTGCCCTCTATGGGACAATTTCCCTCCCCAGGGCTAGAAAGGTCATTCAACTTACCGTCTACACATGCTGGCCTCGCCCTGGTGGTCCCAGCAATCTGGCCTCTCCGGCAGGCGCAGCGGGCCGTCTGCCTAGCGATGGTCCGTCTGGGAACGCTGCTGTCTCTGTTGAGCATCACTATCTCGCAGGTTCCCACCGCCAACTGGCCTGCCAAACAAAGCAGCGAGAAACAAAGTACATTACATTAGCATAATGAGACTGTAATGAACATATTACAGAGGAGCAACTGGTCTTCGAAGGTACAATAAACAGGCAGCCTGGAGACAGGGCCCCTTTTTTTTGGTATGTGTAGCACTGAACAGTTTAATACTCTCATTTCAGTCTCAAATAGAATTAAAGCTGCAAGCAGCATTGGACGGGCCCTCGCGCCTTTGCGCGCGTCGGGGTTACTGGAGGACGCTGCTCCTTGCGACCGTGCATTTGCGCGGCACTCAGAAACTGCAAATCGTCACCAATGAAAAGGGAACTCCCTGCTGAGTTCAACGATACCTTACACAAGACTCTACGTCATACAGTTCATTAGCTGTGAAAGGGGGCATAGCCAAAGCATAGGGGTTGGGGAAAACCTTTACCAATAAAAAAGGAAGTCTCTGCTGAGTTCATTGATACCTCACATAAGACTACCTTAAATGGGTCACCAGTTATGAAAGGGGCGTGGCTTGAGCATAGGTGGGCGGGCCAAACCATCACCAATGAATAAGGAACTCTGCTGAGTTTAATGATACCTCACACAAGGGTCTACATCAAACGGGTCATAAGTTATTAAAAAAAGGGCGTGGCTACAGCATAGGGGGTGGGTCAAACCATCACCAATGAAGAAGGAACTCTGCTGAGTTTAATGACACCTCACACAAGACTCTACCTTAAATGGTTCAAATGTTATGAAAGGGGGCGTGGCCTGAGTAAGTGGGCATGGTTAAAGTATAGGGGTGGCTCAGTATCACATGTAGACCACACATTATAAGTGTCATGTAAATCGGATGATGTTTGTCATATAAGGCTGATTTCCTGTTGCCAGTGGGGGGCGCTATGACCAAAAGTTAATTTTGGCCTATAAATGTCCTCAGGCCTGGACCCTTGTCAATCGTGAGAAATTTCGGCCAAATTGGAAAATATACACTAAAGTTACAACAATTTCTTCGTTCATCGATAAATGCTCAAAATGGCTGCCACGCCACGCCCACACCGTTGGACGAAAAGTTTTGCTTTTAATAACTTTTCATCGTTAAGGTCTTAAGATGACACAGACCGAATCTCTAGGAGTTGTCAGCGCTCGGGCCCTAATTAAAGCTGCAAGCAGCGTTGGACGGGCCCTCGCGGTTATTGGCGGACACCGCTCCTTGAGACCGTGCATTTGCATGGCACTCAGACCCTGCAAATCGTCACCAATGAAAAGAGAACTCTCTGCTGAGTTCAATGATACCTTACACAAGGGTCTACGTCATACAGTTCATTAACTGTGAAAGGGGGCATGGCTAAACCATAGGGGGCGGGCCAAACCATGACCAATGAAAATAGAACTCTCTGCTGAGTTCAAAGATACCTCACATAAGACTCTACCTTAAACGGGTCACCAGTTCTGAAAGGGGGCGTGGCTTAAGCATAGGGGGGCAGGCCAAACCATCACCAATGAATAAGGAACTCTGCTGAGTTCAATGATACCTCACACAATACTCTACCTTAAACGGTTCAAAAGCCATAAAAGGGGGCGTGGCCTGAGTATATGGGCGTGGTTAAAGTATAGGGGCCGGCTCAGTATCACAAGTAGACCACACATTCTAAGTTTCATGTAAATCGGATGATGTTTGTCATGTAAAACTGATTTCCTGTTGCCAGCGGAGGGCATTATGACCAAAAGTCAATATTGGCCTGTAGATGTCCTCAGGCCTGGACCATTGTCGATTGTGGGAAATTTCAAGCAGAATGGACAATGTACACTCTAGTTACAGCCACATTCTCGTTTATCGCTAAACACTCAAAATGGCCGCCATGCACGGCCACACCATTTGACGAAAAGTTTTGCTTTCAATAATTTTTCATCTTTAAGGTGTTGAGATGACACAGACCAAATTTGAAGTCCATCGGATTAAATCTGTGGGAGGAGTTTGTTAAAGTATAGCACCTTGACTTTTAGGTCTACTTCCTGTTGCCACTAGGGGGTGCTATGACTTTGAGCCAATATCAGCCTGTAGATGTCGTTGTTGAATTCTTATGAATCCTGAAAAGTTTCGAGCCAATTGGACAATTAACACTCAAGTTACACCCACTTCCTGTTTCGATGGCAAAAAGCACAAAATGGCCGTCCCGCCACGGCCATGCCCTATCACGAAAAGTTTTTCTTTTAATAACTTTTCATCTTCAAGGTCTTAAGATGGCACAGACCAAATTTGAAGTCGATCGGATGAAATCTCTAGGAGGAGTTCGTTAAAGTACGACGTGGAAATGGCCAAAATCGCACTAACTTTCAATTCAAAATGGCGGACTTCCTGTTGGGTTTAGGGTATGGCTCCAATGAGCTTTTTTGTACATCTTGACATGCTACATATGTGTACCACGTTTCGTTAGTCTACGTTAAACGTACTGCAGGGGCTACATTTTTTTAATATTGTAGGGGGCGCTAGTGAGCCATTTTTGTGCGCCTATTGCCGAAACCCTTAAAATATCAAATCTTTCACCAGGCCTGATGTGTGTGCAAAGTTTGGTGAGTTTTTGAGTATGATAAGGTCCCCAAAAAGGCGATTAATTGCGTGGGAAAAGAAAGAATAATAATTCCTTCAGTTCCAATAGGGCCTTCGCCGCTGTCGGCGCTCGGGCCCTAAAAATGAAAAAACGGATTTCAAAACTTTCAAAGCAGCAGGCTAGAGTGCTTCTTCAGTTTAAATACAGAATGGCTGACTGCTTTGTTGATGTGTCTTATAGTGATCATGTGGAAACAAAGATCCTTCCAAGAATCTGTACAAAAGGATGTTTTCTATTTTGTTAGTCATAATTAGAAGTTAACAAGCCTACAAGTCAAAAGCTGCAAGATATTAAAGTGCTAATACTGACTGTGTTAGGAATAAAATATGCTCAGCAAACTTCATCAGACCATTACATTATGAGATATTGAGACTGTCCTCAAAAGAAAAACAACATTGGGCATTTATTCAAATACCTTAAACAACCTCTGTTGTAATGTGAATGAGGGCAAATTACAGAAATTATTCACCAGACAGACATAGTACTATGGCATGTAGTTTGGCGTATAGTTTGGAGTACTTGTTATTCTGTATGCACAGGTGATAGTTTGCTCTCAGTGTGGTGTGAGAGAGAAGTTCATGGGGTGTATAAAGTGGAAAAGATGCCATAATCCGGGCGGCATCAATCTTTTGTTGTGTCCAAGTTGGAAAATATTGACCTGATGGTGGTGCTAGCAGGGAGGTCAGGTGGTCCCCAAAACGTTAGACATCGTCCTCTTAATACAATGAATATTCACAGCCAGTTGTCTGGATATCCTGATGTTGGACAGTGTTTCTCATAAAGACGGACGGCTGAATGCACTCAATTTCACTATCCTTAGACCTCACCGCCAGCAAGCCAAAACATTTTTAGCCTTTCTAGTGGTTTGATTGAAATTTGTTAATTGTTAGTGTTGATTAGCAAATGTTAGCATGCTAACACGCTAAACTAAAATGGTGAACATGGTAAACATTATACTTGTTTAGCATCAGCATGAGCATTTTCATGAAAGCATAAATGATGATATCTGAACAATCTTATATTCAGTGTTGGGGAGTAACGGAATACATGTTAAATATTCAGAATACAAATTATGAGTAACTGTACAGTTACAATTGAAATAGTTGGTATTTAGAATACAGTTACATTGTTGAAATCAATTTATTACATGATGATACTTCTCTGTTTCACGAGTTTATTCACTCTCGCAACTCCATGCATTTCCCAGAAGCCCCAATATGAAAACAAAAACATTAGCTATTTGCGTGATCACTGATAGAGGTAGAGATGGAGCCGGAACCGGCACAACAGAGCCAGGGCAGGAATGCATTTCTATCTTGGAAATTCAAACAGCATTTCACATTAAAGAAAGAACAGGGAGAACGAAATATAACTGTGCAGTGCAACCTCTGCTTGCCAGCAACCAACCTCCTTTCAGCGTCCAAATTACTCCAACCTCCAACCTGAAGAAGCATCTTAAAGTAAGTTTTTTTTTTTTATTAGCCAAGGGTAGTCGTCTGCTGTAGTTTTATTGGTCACCTTGCTATAATTTATAGTTGACATGCGACTTTACATTCTCCTACATGTTGATTTACTATCCCCAGAGCCGTTGAAAGACTGACTAGCGCCGTTTGACATGTTAGCTAACATTATCTAAAATTAGCTCGTGGTAGCTTAGACTGCGGTTCGATTTTTGTAGTATGCAGTTCGGGACTACAAATACAAAAATGTATCTGCTTGTTTAGGTACACATTCAGCCAGTTGGAACAGAAGAACACACCAGAATAGGCCTGTTAGCTGGCTAGCTGTATGTGATGGCCGCATTCCTACACTTATAAAATGCAATTCAATGTGGAAGTAATCCAAGTATTCAGAATACGTTACAAATTACATTTTTGGGCAGGTATTCTGTATTCTGTAACGGAATACGTTTTGAAAGTATCCTTCCCAACACTGCTTATATTATATATTATATTTCTATATTATAGATCTACATTCATTATATCCTATGTAATTTGTATTTAGTCAAAGCCAATACCTTACATCTTACTAGTTAATACCCTAACAGCCACACAATTGAATTTTAAAATATTTTGTTTTTTGAAAGTTTTATGTTTTGGAATTTTTTTGTAATTTGACAGTTGAACTAGTTAATGGACTGCTGGCTATAATAATGTGAGACTTGGTTGACATGACAGTTGCTGCTGGGCACTGTGTTCCTACAACAGACCGATTTACAAGGCAAGTTGAGCTCTACTGATATGGCAAATGGACAGAATGTCTTAAAGTGATGATCACCTTGCTCAGGAATTTCTGCAGTGTGTATGTGCTATTCTTACACTTCTAAGAGAATTACTTCAGAGTTCTCCAGGCATTACAAATTGATGGATGACTCCCTGGCCAAGGACTAGTGGCTATGCAGGTTTTTTGAGTTTCAACTTTGTCAGAATGTGATCTCATAATTAATTACACAAACTGAACTACTTGGGAGGGGGGAAAATAATGAATAACTGTTTTTCATTATCTTGACTTTTTCATGTCATGAAAGTTTAAAGAGTTTTTAAACTTTTCACTCTCTTTTTAGTTGGCATCGTAGCTGACAGTCTCATTGAACACTTAATGTTGAGGCAGCAGTTTTGTGTGGCGTACAGTTTTTGGGAATTGCCTTTTATTGAGGCCTTCCTGGTGCGTTTGAGGGAATTATGAACTGTTAATAGTCTTGTGTTTATGATAAACAAGCTTTAATCATAGGAAATTGCTTGAGGGTGTCTGCTGCTTTCAAAAACACATTTGGAAGAACAAATTCAATATACGTTGATGACACATTTTCTTCATTTAAAATCAAAGGGAGGTTTGTTGCAGCCTCAAATGAGAAAAAAAAAATTAATCAATAACCTGCTGAACAATATTAACGTGTGAGTACATCAAATCTGACTCTGCTTAAACTCAGCACGTTTCTTAATAAGTGCAAAATAAATGCATGTGAACTTAAAGAACTACATCAATTTCTCTAGGTTGAACAGTGCAGCACAGAGAAAGTTGGGGAAACTTACTTCACCTTTGTAATGATCTGGACAAAGTTACATGGTTTCTTTTTTTCCTTTCTTTATTGAATGGAAAGCTGCCAGTGAAAGCCATTCAGGCTGACACTGAAATAAAATCAGTTCAGCGAAGGTAGATTAGAGAAGAGTCTGTGCTGCAGTTCTTGTAAGGTCAATTCACCAACCATCACTCCTTTACACTGCTGTTTCTAGTTCCTTCCCAGCACCCTCAAAGGCTCATTAAGTGAGACGTTAACTGCTAAATAGCATGAAATGACTGTAATAATGGCAAAGGTGGAAAGGGTTGTTGATCAACATAAATGACTCACATAATTGCGTCAGCGAGTGCTGAGATGTTTCAGAAGCTACTTAATTTCAGAGGAAGACATGTTGGAAATATTCCAGATGATGATTGTGGTTTGGTTTTATTATAGTGACCATGTGGGATTAACCCACTATGGGGCAAGAATTAACTTTGGGCCCCAATGACCACCCAACCAATTATTCCAACTATGTGCACTGACAATGTAACATTACTTTAGACGTGAATCAATCATGAATCAGAAATCAAGTGACACCCTTTTGGACCCTTGACCTAACTTTAACATTTCCATGAACTTTGCTGTCTAAATTCACAATCTCCGGAGAATGGAACCTTGTAATTGTTGTAATCCAACGACCTTACATTGTTTTCCCTAGGCCAACACGTTTGCCTGAACTCATGGTCCCCAGGGGATGGACCCTAATGTTGTTGGTGAATCCTTGATCTTTCCTCTAACAACACAGTCAGGTTACTATAAGAACTCAAATCAGAAGATCAGATTGCCATGAAGTGGCAGCTTCAGTTTCCCCCTAAGATGAACCCTTTTCATTTTCAACACTCCATGGGCTTTCCTCCAGCTCCACCTCAACATTGCAACCTCAACGCCCTGCAAACCAAGCTTAAGACTTTTGTATTAATAATTTGTCCCTGTCAGTAACCACACTCAACCCCAAATGTTTCCAGACTAATCTGCATCTAAATGAATGAATTGGTGGTTGGGTTGTTGGTCTCAGTGGCAGCTACCTTTGTGATTTAGGCTGATAAGAATGGTGTATTTTTTACATAAAATTATTATCTAGACCAGTCTTGGGAGTCATAAAACACAATCACCTCTATGAAGAATTGCTATGCACATTTCATAGCATCAGCCATGCTGCCCACCCTCCCCCACCCACTACCCACCCTCCCCTACCCAACACTCAGCCCACCCTCTACTCTCTTCTGCTAAGGAGAGTCCCTGTTTATTTGGTGGGTGCTTGGAGAACAGAGGTGCCATCAGATATCAGTGCTCGCTGCCATGTTTCAACACTGAACAGATGAATGGGCTTCATGCAATAAGCCTGAAGGAGGGAATAGCAAGGCGGAGAGTGTGTGTGTTGGGGGGGGTGTTTATAAAGTCCCTTCAGCCACGGCCAATGCTCCATCATACGTACAGGAGTTAATTCATATGACAGTGGGTTTCTGTCACTCAGCAGTGTGAAGACACTTGGCCTCATCTCTATTTCACATGATGATATGGGCATATGGCTGCTGCGGTGGCGAGGAGCTTGCCAAGTGAAGGATGTTGCTATGTTGCTGTCCAGGCTATGGATCATGTCAGACATCTAGAGGGCTACAGGAAGCCAATACAGAGCACAGAGACTGTCTCTCAGCACTGACTGGCAGCCTGATGACCTTCACTGATCACTGAATCACAACACTATACAAGTGCAAAGTGCCGGCGCAGACGCACAAGGATTCAAACAAACACAGCTTAGAGCAAAGACGTGTCTGTGCTCTACATATCGGCACTTTGATCAGACACACTGCAGATCACCAAAGTACAGGAGCACAAATATCTTAGTATCTCTGCCTGAAATAGGCTGCCAGGAGTCCACACTTGCTTACACAATTTTCCCAATTCAATGTGTGTCATTGTAAGACTGAGAACTGCTGGGCATGATGAGGTTATTAACCTACATTACACTGGCTGACTCTGACCACATAGACGGAAAATAGAAAACTATTGATTATCTTTCCTGTTAACATTGCAATTGGTTCCTTATTTAGACATGTACTTATCAATAAAACATTCTCTTCGTTCTTGCTTATCTTTCTTTTCTTGTTGGTCTCTTTAATTAAGACTGTGCAGATACATCAGTAGTCCTAACTGATAAAATACCTTTATCAGATTTAACAGACAAACACATCAGACACAGCCATGCACTGCTCCCATTCAACTGAAACCAGATTGGGTGCTATGAGAACTGCTCTGCTTCTTCTCAGGGAATCTGCCATAAAAAATAAATAAATAAATACATATATATATATATGTATTTATATATATGTATATATATATAAATACATATATATATACATATATATATATATATATATATATATATATATATACATATATGCAGTGAAGGAACTATGACAAGGATTCCATTTCCATATTAAAACAATCTTTCTTTATAGATTGTAATTACTTGAGGGCAGCTAAAGATGGAAGTGAGGTTTTACAATGTTTTATTGCAGAGATCGTCTCTGCAAACTATTCTTTCAAACCATGTTTATTAAAAATTCCACTTCTTGTAAAGCTAGTTCCGTTAATTATTCATGACAATATGTATTGTATTCGGTATTATACCCCGTAAAGACACAGCTATAGCACGGAGCCATTATGTGCTGGCTCGGCTCAAATGTCCTGGCATTGAATCTAACCAGTTTTTCCTGAGAGAGTCAATCAGACTCTAATCACTACACTGGCATACAATAATAAGTCTCAGTGATTATCTTCCTTCCATTGTATGTTCCTTTCTTGATAGAAGTGCCGTTCGCAAGGATGAAAATGGGGCTGCCAACAAAGCGCCAATTTAGAGAGCATGACAATCATATTAATGTGCATCAAATCAGATATGAATTCAAAGGATCTTTTATAGAAGATTTAAAACAGTGTGTGATGCGTTATAATATTAATGCTACAGGTAATCAGTCAAATCATATATATTTTTTGTGGTGGCTGCAGTTATCAAGTTTTGAAATGTAATGAGCACTGACTGAACCTCCATACCACCACAAATCTTAAATCCATACACCTACCTCACACTGCTTGGTTTTATTTTCTCTTGAAAGTCTTGTGTTCACGGCTGCAAATAATTATTATCATTATTGATTATGGATTAACTATTCAAATGGACTTTTTTGTTAGTGCTCTCGAACCTGAGCAGCACAAAGTGCTTTACAAAGCCTCTCATTCAAACACACACAAACACACTCACACCGATGGTGGTATAGATGCCACTTGGGGTTCAGTGTCCTGCTCAAAGACACTTCCAAATGTGGACAGGAGGCGCTGAAATCGGACCAGAAACTCTATAATTTGCTTGCAACATGCTTGCCAATTTGCTAAGAGTGAGTTAAATGTTAGAAATGTGCACCTACTAATGATTTATTGTAAATTAGGTGTGACTGTGGTTGTAAAATTGTATATTTTGATGTTTTGTATTTCACTTGCGTGGAACTTTTATTGTTTTACTGACCTGCCAAGGGACTATGGGCGGAAAATAGCACTTGTGCTACAACCTGGTACAATGCATCTCTAATTGTTCTTATACAAGGTTAATGTTAACTTGTGCATTGTCCCTGTTTAAATAAAATAAATTCTAAATTCTAAACAGGTTGTAGTCATTAAGTTAAAATGAGCAATCTAAGACACTAAGACTTGTTTTGTCTCACCAACACTCCAAACCCCCCAAATATTCAGTTTACTGGCACATATGACAAAGGAAAGCAGCAAATATTTAAAATGTAGACGCTGCAAGTACAGTAGGGACTGTTTGGCATATCCGCTTGAAAAATTATTTCAACAATTCATTAGCAAAATAGTTGACCTTTATTTTTCTGTCAACCCCAATACAAAAGTGTTCTTCCCTTAGGCCCATTATTTGGATTTTTTGCTTAATGGTTAACAGTTAATTGATTATCAAAATGATTCACCATACATTTTCTGATAATCACATAATCAATTAATTGAATAAGTTTTTCAGTCCCACTTATGACATACATTAGTGCACCAAGGTTAATCACATATTATTCTTTTTAATCGATTTTATGAATTTAATGAATCCGAATTGAAAAACTACATACAAACCACTAAAATGATCACACTTTTATTGAAAGTAACACACCAAAATTTGACAATATATGTAAAACACAATATTAAATACTAGGGCTGTCAGCATTAACGCGTTAATGGCGATGCGATTAAGGGCCGAGCATAACGCGTTCATTTTTTAAAATCGTATTAATCGCATGCCGCCATTTATTAATTTATTGTCACTTCACTCGGCTTTGCGTCATGCCTAACAGGCTACTATTTTGCTGTACTTCCTCGTAACACATCCTGCTGCTGCAGGAAGCGCAACGCGGATTTCGGTGCCTCATTCTGGTGCCACTGATATGTCTGCACTTCTCTCTGATGCTCTGAAACAGACGTTACAGGAAACACAAACCCCGCTGCATGTGACGCTAGTTAACACAATACTCAACAGCAGCTAACGTTAGCCTACCGCTAGTTAGTAGCTGGATTTAACACGGTTACAATGCTGACAGCTAACGCTAAACGGTGTAAAGTGTGACTGTATTTCACTGTAGAGGATTCCGACACCGGGATGTAACAATCGGTGCGTTCAATGAAACTGGTAATTTACAGCCTCGTGGTGCATTCAAAGTTGTTGTTAAATGCCCTTTTCCCATCTGGTGGTTGATTTTGTCCTTCAACAGCTATTTACTAGAGAAATAAGTTAATGTTATAGTGATTACATTATTATTAAATCATTTAATTTTGACGATATGGCCTTAGCAATAAAAAAAGCCATTCTTTAATGTGCCAACTGTTTAGTACCCTTCTTTTTCAGGCACCGTTAAGGCACTGGTACCGTTTTAAAAGTATCGCTTTAGCACCGGTATCCAAACCAAACAATACCCAACCCTAATATTGACTCTAGATTCAAATGTGTGACTAGATTAAATATATAATAAACAAATACAAATCTTAAAATCAATTTCAAAAAGTAATTTTCTTTGCATTCATTTGATTCCCAATCAATATACACTGGTAAGAATTGCTTTCCATTGTTAATATGTACTTAAAAACTGTTCTGAAATGCAAAATAATAGAATTTTAATCATGTGATCTTAGACTTAGACTTCTCTTTATTGATCCTTTTGGGATGACTCCCGCAAGGAAATTAGATTTCCAGCAGCAGATTTCAGCAGCTTACAAAACACTCTTTAAGTAAAGAGGTATAAAAAATACAGTATAGAAAAAATACAGTATAAGAATAACAATAAACTTATATAAATAATTTTTTACCAAAAGTAAACAAACAGTAAAAAACAATAAACTACAGATAAATAAAGATAAATATAAAGGACATGCGATTAATCGTGATTAACTATAGAAATTCAACGATTAATCGCGATTAAGAAAATGTAATCGTTTGACAGCCCTATTAAATACATTATTCTTCATTCAGTTCTGTAACAATCAGATGTCAGAGATGTTGATGTACTCTGCATATTGAATTGGATGTCGTGTTTTCAGATGGTGTATCAAACCTGACGTGGAAAAGTTCTGCGGCACCGTACCCCCTCTTGAAATGTCTGCTGAACAAACACTGCAGATCGCAAATTTGATGTCCTTATCAGAAACTTTGAAGTAATTCCACACCGCTGACATGATCAGCCTTTGCTGGCTAGATCAACTGAGAGAGAAATCTAAGCACTGAGGGGCGGGGTGGAGAGGCATGTATTTTCGGCTCATATTTTCGGCCATTTTTCTCTTTCGGCCAAAAACCAAAAATGCTATTTTTGGCAAATACAGTAACATGAGCTATTTAAATTAGCTGGATACATGGTTAAACCTAATTTTCTCATACCAGTGTGTCGCCGTGTGTCCTTCGTAGACAACAATCCCTGGCAATCGGTCCCAAAACATCCCAGTTAGATAGAAAATACCGTAAACATATTCCTTGTAAATCTTTACAATCATTCCCCAAAAGAACCAAGCAGACCTGCCTTAATGCACGATCCAAATTTTCTTCATAACTTGCCATTTTCAGCATGTAGCTTGCTAGCTCGAAGTTTGTTGTTGTTTCCTGTAGCAAAGGGATTTTGAGAACGACAACACAAAGACGATGTCAGGCGTTATCCTGGAAATGTACTTCGGTTGATCCAGATTTTTCACTGTGTTACATTAGCTAATAAGGAGGCTGATCAACATAAAAAAAAGTAATCTAAATATCTGGATTTATCCTCCACTGCTGCTCTGATTTCCAACCTAATCGTTCCTTTGTGCCCGTTCTGATCTCACAACTCTGTTATTACCAACTCAGGACGACATTGAACAGCAATCCCTTTTGACTAAGCATATGCTAGTCAAGGCAGCCACAGCCAAGTGCATCTCATTACCTTAACACTGTTTGACGCCAGCAGCGCAGTAGGTATCATGTAATAGGACACTAGGTGAGAGAGGTAGATGTTTGACTGACCCCATGCTATATGCTGCCTGACACCGCTGTGAGATTCTGCTGCTAAACAAGTACAACAGCAGAGCAGTGGAGCGAAACACCCGCTTTTTATTAATGTGCTTGGTTTATAGGGAATACAAGCACTTGATTTCAAATGCTATTTGAATACTCTACAGCGGTCCGATCAATATTTATGCAAGTGCACAACTCTCTGCCGAAGTCGGAGGACCTGTAATGGTACCTAAGAATGCAATTGAATCTGTAGCTAACATAAATGAATCAGGAACTATAGCAAAGGGAAGTGTGGGAGCAGCCAGGGTGACTTCTGGAGATGAGGGGTGTGTTATGCTATTACATGATGAAGCTCATTTATCTGCGAGCGGTAAAGTAGGCAGTGTGTTGGCACGCAGTCAGTTCACCATTTATTGTTCTGAGGAGCAGTTCCAGCTCTCTCATCCTGATGACAATACAGGTTGGAGTTTTTTGCTCTGAAAAGCTCTTCATATTCACAAATGCATACCTACATTGGATTAAATTGTGGGAATTCTTAAAGGTCTTAAAACAAGCATGATTTTCTATGCAGTCATGAGCACCCAGTGGGGCTGCAGAAAAAGAGAGAAATGCACTGCACCCCCACCAACTGAGAAGCGGAAGATGTGCTCTATTTGCCCAAATTTAATTCTCGAGTCAGGTGTGTACACTACTCCACCCACGGGGAATAACAAATTGAAACTCTTGTAGCAGCAGTAGGATGGTGCTCCCTCTGGAGAAAGTCGAACTCAACAGTGTTGGGTTGTTTCCTTTTTCACTAGAAAGCAGCAGTTTGTTGTTTAGTTCGCTAACGTAACTTTACTGGACTTCCAGGTCTTTGCAGTTCAACTTTTTTTTAAAACACCAACCCACTCTCTAAAATTCAGCACTGCCATTGTGTGACATTGCCAAGGGCTGCTTTAAAATAGAAAATATTCCCCTTACAGAGCTAGGACTGACACTGTAATTTAGGTCTGTCTTGTACAGTACACATGATGGAGGTGGCGTCTGATACATTTCTGTTGTAGTGATGCAGCACAGTCGAGAGATATTACAATGTAGAGTGCACTCAGACAATTGGTTGTGGATGAATACAGGCTTGAGGCATAGACAAGAGTGAATGTACAATATGCCTTGCAAAAGCAAACAGTTGCTCAGTTGAATGTAATGCAGAGAGGACTGTAAAGCCACAGTGACTCACTTCAAATTCCATAGCCCTCTAGGATGCCCTCCTTCTTTAATGCAAACCCAGAGAAAATGGTGAGCATCATTATGACCCCATAAGCAGTGTACAGTAATGCATAATTATGTGAACTGCAGCTTTAATATTCAAGCACAGCGCTATCAGGAAATATGAAATCAGGCAGAAAATGAGCAGGACACAAGACTGAAGTAACATAACTCAAATAATTTATACTACTCTGCCAATGATGGAGCAGTTTCAAGCCCAGAGCTTTCTGCAGAGAAAATAACAAAGCAGAAATACACTGAGCGGTGCACTACACTCAACCACAAGGGAGGTCAAAGCTGAAGGCTAGACGGAATTCATATTCAGGGAGATGAAATATGAGCTTTGTGTGCTGCCAAATTGATTTAGCTGTAAAAAAAATCTTTTCATTTTGTTCCATAAAAATGCTCATACTTTTACAGCTCTGCCACCTATAGGAGCAGGCCTCGATGATTTGCTAAGAATTTACAGCCAAGGTCATAATCAAAGCGGGTCTCCTTTTGCATGCTTAATGTAGCCTTGAAGAAGAGTGGAATGAAAATCATCCTATTCACTTCAAAAAGTCGGTAATTCTCTGCTACTCTGATTAGTTTAATGCTGTGATAGATAGACGATGCTCCCTAAGTTAAAAGAGAATACCAACCAAAGATGTTTAAATTCATCATTCTAGTGCCCCATGAATACTTGCTGTCTCCCACACAGGAGCTGATTTGCTAGAAGAAGAAAAAAAAGCAACCAAGATAGAATCCAGAATAATTTACCAGGTCTGGTTTGTGAATGACATTTGGACAGGAGGCATCAGAGACACATGGCAGAGTCCACAACGCAAAGAGTGGACTGACTGTGTGAGTCGGTCATCAATGGAGCTCTGTAATGATTGTGAAGCCATAGGGACTCACTTTAAAATGTAGTGACACAGCCTGTATACGTATCTCAGAAAATGTGTGCTGTCATTCCCATCGACAGTTTACTGCAGAGCAAGAAGACTGGATAGATTGTTGTCTCTGCTTCTCAGCTTCAGGGCATTGCTATTTGTGTTCAGGAGCACTGATTGAATTATTCAAACAAATCAAAGTGACACGTCATGACATGTGACATGTGCTGTAAAAACCAGCATTGCTGTCTGTTGCACTTACATGACACCGAGTTTAGGATCTACAGTGTAGCTCTGTAGATGTATTCAAGTCATTTGAATCATCCAATGAAGCTTGTTATATTAATGATATTCATCATTCCACACATTGTGAATAAAAGTCTGTTTTGCTGAACAGGAAGTGAGGAAGTCAACATTTTTTAGGTCTTTTGGAAAAAGCATAGAAGGGGCTATGCGCAATAACTAATAGCTGAGCAGACAAATAGACAAATGCAGGAGCTAATAAGGATCCTAAATAAACAAACAAACAAACAATAGAACGCCAACCACCAAAACAATTAAATTAAAGCTACACTAATTGATTTAGGCCACTTGGGACAGCAGAACATGCTGAAAACACAACAGCTTCATTTAGAAAGTTGTTGTAACGCACATGTTTGCTAACAATTGCAAACATTCAGCAGACATGGCGCAACATTAGCATTCATTTGGAGTCTATTTCTTAGTGGGGCTTTAAACTTCTTCAACAGGAAATCCGAAAAACAAAGATGTTATACTTTGTTTTGATTGATCTTTGGAAAGTGCAGTGCAGAAACAGCAATGACTGTTTACCTTAGCATCAAAGATGCTCACAGATCTTGAGGATTTGCACTTCTAAAATGCTAAATAGCCTCATTTGATCACAGTATTTTAGAAGGAGGATTTTTTATGTTCCCACTTGAAGTTGAAATGTATTCTTGGCATTAGAATTCCTTGAGCTGAGTTAGAGCAAAGGCTAACTGTCCGTCCACCTCCAACTTACAAATGTGGATAACAATGCTCCATCCCCTCCTCCTCTTCACACACACACACACACACACACACACACACACACACACACACACACACACACACACACACAATCCAAAGCAATGTGGTTGACAAAGCAAGGAGGAGTTGCCACCATTCTCTAACTGCACCACTGAACCAGAATGTGGTCCAGTGAGGAAATCCAGACATTTCCAAATTTATCGTTGAATAAACTGGCAACGTTGAGAGCGGCTGACAGGCAATTCATTGTGGCGGGCGCTGGCCCAATGGCGTGCGCTGACAGGGCTGCTGTGCTTTGATTTCCTGTCCTGGCCACCTTGACAGATGAGCTTCGGAGAGAGGGTGGAGGCGACGCAGCCTCTCACCACCACAAGGCTTCACCTCTCTGCCCACCAGTTCAACCACACTCATCGCTGCTTCAGGGGCCTTCCGGGGCCAGGGAGGTGGAAGTGCTAGAGAGCTGGTCAAGGAAAGTGATGAGTGCTTTGACTCCATTAGTGGGGAGCAGTCATAAACACAAAACAAAAATATACTGTCAACTAGCTGATGAAATGATAAAAAAGCAATGGTGGTTTGACAGCACTGACTGGTCACAGCTGCCAGTTTCAGAGGAAGATTTTTGGGGGATTTGAAGATTACAAGTGCGGATAAATAATATAGTACATGCTTCATTCTTAAAATTCAGCTCAGAGCTGGAAGGAGGTGAGCGACAAATCATATCCAGAGGTATTAACTAGGCCAAATCCAGCAGAATCTATTTACTCTAAGAATATCAAGGGTATTAAAGTTCACAAGAGATTGATTGAACAATTTTGTACAATAACACTCTAATGAGATCATTTTCAGATGAAATTGAGTCAATAATAAATGGCTGAGGGGAAGAGGAGAGCTGCTGTAACTCCTCAGATAATATGCAGAGGCTTGAAAGAAGGTTCAGGGGCTGCAATAAGAGGCTAGTGAAAGCAGCATTTTAGGAGAAAACACTGCAAATTAGAGGCAAAGGGAGCACATTTCAGTGCACAGGCAGTTCATTTTTCACATCAGTGTCTACTTTTGTTTCTGGCGAGCTGCCAAAGACATTGATGTAGGCACTATCCCTCCTCCACAGTGGTAATTATGCTGCTGGCCAATGCTTGATTAAAAGATCTAATCTGCAAACTTAGTGTTCAACATCTCCCAACAAGTTCCAATGCTTTAAGCCCGTTCTCTGTGTCTTTGACATCACTGGAATCTGAAATGTTTGGTCATGGACAGCAGCCAATGAAGAGCAGAGAAACATACTTTTGCTTTCTATTCTGTGTCAGGGTGAAGGTGTAATTGCACCAGCGGATGTATTATTCAAGAGGAAAGCATGGCATGGATGGATATAGCCTTAACCTGAGTGAAATTATAAAAGCTTTGAAGTAGGCCTTCTCCTGTCTGCACCAGGAATTAAAACAAGCAAACTGTGTTGCTTTTTCACCTAAAGCTCGATTATGGTTTCACTAAATTGTCATTCCACAAGGAGCAAAGACCCTGCATCAGAATAAGGAAAACCACGAGGTTAGTTATATATTACAGTATTGTGAGGATATGGTCACTGCAATATATTACAGGCTCCTAGATGATATTATAAAATGGTGTTAGGTCCAATAATGTCACTATACACTGTCTGTTCAGTATCATATACTCACTACAGTAATGTTATTATAAAGATACCAATCAAATTCAAATCAATCAATAATCAAAAATATCATAAGTTACAACAAGGTCACCATACATTGACTGGTGATGGGACACAAATTGGACATTATGGGGAATGTTCCTAAGGATCACCAGACCTGACCAGACCATGTGCAGCTGCATCCCAATAAGAAGCCCTCAGAGACAATGGTGCTGCTGACAAAGTAATAAACTGAAGTGCCCTTACCCTCTCTGAGCAGATGGGAGTAGATGAGCCAGAGGAGCAGCAGGCAGCAGAGTGACGCACCGCCACCTGCGGAGAGCGTCTTCACTCCAGACTGCATCCTACACCTTCAGCCTTTTAGATTATCCAAACTTTGAACGCTTGTGCCTCTCAGATGTCAAGCAGATCAGCGGAAGAGTGGCAAATCCAGTGGCGTCTCCACAGCCTGTCGTCGGCATCCATTTTGAGGTTATAATAGAAGAGAGGAGCTGATAGTAATCCCCTCTTGCTTTTCAAATTCCCTCGGTGAGCCGCATATCCATCCAGGCTGCTCAGCACACACACACACACACACACACACACACACACACACACACACACACACACACACACACACACACACACACACACACAGGGTACAATGTCACCAGATCTGGCCAAGTTTACGCAGCTGTGGTTTCAGGAGCTGGAATTCACTGGCAGGCTTCTGCAAAAACTGTTAGTATGTAGATGAAGAGGAGTGAGCAGCAGCAGTCCCTCGTAGTTTTGATCCTCACACGAATATATGGTGATGATGCTGCTAGTAAATTCAGCCGCTCAACATCCCCTGAACGCCACTGTCACCTCTATTTTCCTGTAGTTTCTATTATTATTCCCAACCAACTTCTGCACTAAGCGCGGCTCTGTGTGACTCTATAGAGCAACGCGCAAGTTAACCCAGGCGGACATGACGAACATACCAATCAGCGCAAACACTTGTCCGGAAACGCAGCACTCCATGCGTCCAAAACAGCTGAAGGCGCAAATGCGTCATATGTGGCCACATATGCACTGCAGCTCAAGCGAAATGTCACGTCAAAACAAGAGCGGCGGGTCTCACGCAGCGCACTGTCCCTGGATGAAACGCACTCTGAAGCGCGTCAATGCAGGCGGTGCAGTGAAGTTGGACACACTTGTCACCTGTATGAGCCTTTGTGGATGCTCTGGGAAATTGTCAGGGGTGATGCCTTGCATCTCGGGCTCGAAAAGCTCCCATTCCCGCAAAGCCAAGTGTTGGTTTTCAGATGAGTGTGTTAAGCCTTATTCTGTCCCGTTCTGCATTTGCATGCAGGCGACGACGAAGAAGTGGATTTCCTCCTTTCAATCCATAGAAGGAAACGCTGCTTCTGTTGCTGCTGCACCCTGAGTTGCCTTCTGCTCTCTCTCTCCCTCGCCTTCTCTCTCGCTCTCTCCCACACACATACACACAGTGCCCCAATTCCTTTCGCAAAGTCAGAAAAAAAACTTTGAGCTCCCAGGCTATAAATCCTAAACTGTAGATGATGGTGATGCTTATTTATACACAGTAAGATGTCCCATCTCAGCCCACAGGGAGAATCAAAGCAGCACCAGCCCCCACATTCTGACATTAAACTTTTCTTTATGTTTTTATGCCCTCATTCATACTGTAGGTGTAAAACGCCCTTGACGGCAGCATGGTCTGAGGACTACACTGGCATTCTGGGAAAATGTGAAAGGTCTGTTCCTGGACTGGTGGCAGGAACATGTGCAGTGCCCCAGGGCTCTTTAAAGTCACATTTTTATATACTGTCTAATATCAAAATCACAATATCAGTGTGTGTGTGTGTGTGTGTGTGTGTGTGTGTGTGTGTGTGTGCGTGCGTGCGTGCGTGCGTGCGTGCGTGTGTGTGTGTGTGTGTGTGTGTCAAAGCTTACAGGTGCCAGTCTATCTTCTGAAAGAGCACCATTTAAGACTCCCTCGCCACTCGAGGACCATTACTATAACTCACCCTCTCTCTCACTAACACACACACACATACACACACACACACACACACACACACACACCAAATGCCATGACCAGTGAATGTGCACTTTATTAACAGATGGAGAAGTTCCCCCCTGTGCTGTGCTATCAGCCGGCTTTTATGATGACGTATTGGCCCAGGCCAAGGCCTGTCACATCATCAGTGTAGTATATGAAAAATGACTGGACCTCATACTGCACAGACTATTTGTGAAGTATTAAAGGTATAGTTTGCCGATTTTTCACCTTATGTCCTACAATCTGCTTGTTTTATCTCCATTACTGTAACCAACTGCAGAAGCTTACTTTACTTGGACAACGGTAGAAGAACTACAGGGAGAGTTCAGATGCTGAGAGGAGATTTGTTTTCTTCTCTCATCTATAACTCAGCTCAGCCAGATATCAGAATCAAGAACCACGTTTCAGTCTGTCAGAGTGACGTCCCAGCAGGGATTGCAGTGTAATTAATCACAATTCATCACTGTGACTGACAGGGTTGTGAAAGTTCTGCCAGTTCATTTTTTATCCATCATATTTATTCGTATGTTTACCAATAATATATAGACTTATTTCATTTGCATTTGGGTATGTGTGGATTGTGCTCAACAAAAAAATCTGAAAAAGATTAAAAACGTTTTTTTTATTCATGCTTGATGTTTGTGTTATTTGGCTGCCAACTTTGATCACTGTTTGTGTATATGTTTGTGCCGGTGGTACATTTGCTCAAGTACTACTTAATTACAATCTTAAGACCTACTTAACTTGAGTATTACCATCATATGCTACTTTATACTTCTACTTCACTACATTTATCTGACAGTTTTACTAAATACAATATCAAGTTTTTACATACAAATCTTATGGTCAGCTTGTAAAATTGCATGGCTATAGATTAAACGTCGCAACACAATGAAGTACTTGAAAATATAACAACTGTCTTTAACAGCCTCATTCTGCTGTATGAATACTTTTCTTTTTGATACTTCAGTAGCATACTTTTTGCCGCATATACTTCTGTCCTTCTACCTAATATTGCTATAATTAATATTTTATTGTTAACATCGGATCATGTGATGAACCCACAGAGAAAAATCACAGGACAGAGCTTGTTAGCATATTTCGTACTTGAGCTAACTGTCCAACATTTAACAGGGAAAAAACAGATATTCTTCTGAGGTATAGGTACAGACCACAACAGAGCCAAAAGGAGAGTGAATATTGGAACTTTTGAAGTGGGCTTGTATGAGGTAGATGATGTTCGGCACGTCCCCAGTTTGGAGAAACAGACCAGAGTACTGACAAGGAAGCAAAGCAATGTGGTGCTGTGGACGGGGCAGCAGCGAAAAAACATATTTTTAGCCAACAAAAAAAAGGCCCACCTAAAAAAAAACATCAGTTTATGTGTACACTATATTTAGAATATTTTCACTACTTTACCTCGGACAGCCCTTTCCTTTGGAACTACATTTTTTCAACCATAGAACTTTTGATTCCACGCAGAAGCAACTGTGCCTCACACTTTATCAGCTGTTTCGGTCAGACTTTCGGTGGTTTATGAAAATTGTAAAATAAAAATGAGTGATTATTATGTTGGGACCAGCAGTTGTATTAAACCTGATTTGTAACCAAAAAGGCCTCAGATAAAACTGACCTCTGGAGACAAGACACACATGTAGCACATGTGGACACAGACAAAGAGATCTTGGCCTAGGTGGAAAAACCACAGCCCTTGTCACCAAACTACGAGAAAGAGAAGAGTCCCAAAATGGCTCCAGGGAGGGGCTGCAGATAAGGTTCGCACCTTCCTGTAGCTTTGATTCTTCCCATTGGTTCAGGGGTTCCTCAAACACAGCATGGGGCCTTAAACTATAAATAGCCTGAGCACCCAAAAACGAATGTCTTCCGCTGGTGGCTCACGCTGCTGAAGGAAGCACACAAGCGCTTGTGCTAAAAACTTCCATTTCTGAACAAAGTGGATTTAATTAAGGGGATCCTGGAAGCACACGTCATGTTTCAACGCTGCAGAGAGAACAACAACGTTCTCTAGAAGAAAATCTGACACAGACACCGTTGTTTCTTCAAAGTCGACTCTGGCTTATTCCCCGCTGCCCTGGGGATCAGAAGGTTTCTCCGTTGCGGGCTGTTCTGTTTTTTTTTTTTTTTTAAGATTATCTTTTGGGGCTTTTCCCTTTATTTTGAAAGTGGATAGACATGAAAAGTGGGAGAGAGATGAGGGATGACACGCAGCAAAGGGCAGCAGGTCAGATTCTAACCCTGCACCGCTGCAGGGCTCAGCCAACATGGGGCGAACTAGAGGTCGCCCCATGTTTTAACGTGGAAAGCTATGGACAGACACGAACAGACTGAACACACAGTAAGAAGGCTTAAGGTTTTCTGGGCAGAGGAATAGTGTGTTTAATTAATGTGTAAAGGCTAATGTTGCCATTGTTTACCATTAATGTGATCGATTGATAAGCGCTACGGGTGCGCATTTGATTTATTAATCTATGATTGTGACCGCTGAGTCAAATCTATTTCTGTGAATGTACTCTGATCACGGTGCATTTGTTGATATGTTGTGTTGAATATGTAGCTTGTTCAGACTGTTCAGGCTTTCTCCCACTGCTGAGGAGTTTAGTTACTGTTCGACGAGATAATAATCTCCGTTGGTCCGTCTGTTCACAGCCGCCAGGCGACGAGAACGCCACCCCGCGGTCTGTGTAGACCGGCGGAGCCATGTTATCTCCGCGGAGAATCAGCTGTTTAGTGCATCAGAGTGGTTATAATGAACCTCCCCTCAGTCAGACAAAATTCTCAGAGTCTGCCCTAACTGCACGTTAGTCCAGACCTGAGTGACTGAGAGGGCTGGTCATTATCGATAACTAAGATCTAAGTGTGTCTCTTTCTTTCCCCTTTCTTCTTTCACTAACCTTACGCACACAAACACACACACACAAACACGTGCGTGAATAGCTAAACCGCTAGCCCATAGCAAAGTAGCTAGTGTGTTCTTTTGGTCTGTAAAAGCAGTTACACACCGGGCCGATTATCGGCCGTCGGACAGTCTGGCAAGGTCAGTGACTCGAGTCTGTTCGGTGTGTTCCGTGTCGTCGTCCGTTGGAGGAGCTATTGGCCTTCATTTTCGCCGACCTGACATGCTCTGTCGGAGACAGGGCAGTCGGGACTCACCTGGAAATGGCAAGATTTATATATTTATATATATATATTTATATATATTTTAAAATAAAATAAAAAGAAAATCTTTTAAACTGACCTTTGTGAATCTGAAATGAAGACAGATTCAGCAACTGCATGGCCTATTTCTCGCTTAAAATGTTTTCAGAAACACGTTTTAGTGAACTATTTTGGTACAATATGAGATCGTATTCTGATCAAGCCACGATAACAGTCTGGCTTTGAATTTCCTGAGAAAACAAACCCACATGACAATTGTTCATCCAATCAGCTGCCGGTTTTCATTTTTTGGGCAACAATACAGATTAGCGTCGCCTGCTGTTATGGAGACGTATTACGTCTCGTCGCTTTGGTGTGTTCCGAGGCACTTTTTTTACCAACTCGGCGAGACTGATCAGTGCCTTTTCTGCCGACGGTCAGCCGTCTGGTTGGTGTGTAACTGCCTTAAGACGTTAGCCTGAAAGCTAACCGGCTTGCTCTAGCCACACAGCGCTGCACCCAGCACCACTACCGCCCTCTTGAGGCTAAATAGTTTTGTGCAGCTCACAGTAGTTTTGTAGTCTTTGAACTAGACTACATTTCGACACCCCCTCCTCCTCGCACTTTCTCACACACACTCACACTCATACAGACACAGAGGTGTCTCCTCACATCACATGCTGGTTTGTTTTTGCTTTGTTTTGTTGTAGTTTAAAAAGGGTATATTGGTTTTAATTGATGGAGGATTATTGATTGGCCATTGATCATTTTTAAGTTAATAAATTCTACTATATTTTAAATAGCAGTTGTCTGTAATTATTTGTGTACTTATTGTAATAAGCTGGTTAAACAGGTCGTTGCTTGGATTCACCCTTCCTTTTGTTCCTTTAAAGAATACCAGATAGATTAACCAAGTTAAGATCTGTATTTTAAAGGGAACACCACCTAATGAGACTGTTTCACTGTTTGATTATTGGTCCCTGACTTCCAGGGTGGTGCCCCGTTTTGATTGTTTGTCAATTTGGTGAAGTTATTAATATGCATATTCATAACTTTATTAATATTGATGAAACATCTTTGATAATTTGCCAGTAATTAAATCTGTACCCTACCGATACCCAACAAATGTGTGACCCTGTGTGAGCCTGTTAAATACCAGCGTTATTACAATAATTATACATAATAATTCATACATTTAAATTTTTAAACTTAATTATTTTTTAAAGAAATTTTATTTTTGAAAATTATATTCTTTCTGCAACATATTTATATATATATATATATTTTTTTTGCATATTTATTTTCTTTTTTTTTTTTGCAATCTGCCAAGCATACATTCAGTTGTGGTTTATGAATTTTTCAGTGTGTACATTGGTTAGTATTCTTTGTTGTTTAGGCAACATTCTGGCGTTCTACTTGATCTTCCTTGAATGCCTCTCAGCACCCAACTGCACAGCCGTGACAGCCACGATTCTGCTCCTGAATCTTGACTAACACTGATTTTTGACAGTAACAGCTATTACTCACCTTAGGTGTGTGACCTCTGACATCCTGACAGGATTAGGTTGTAGTAATTAGCTTAATTAGCAGTCAACACTTAAAACTAAAAGAACTACAGGTTAAGCCTTTCACCTTCTCCTTGCATCAGCTTTTTCACAGTTAGTTTTCTTTTGTCACCACTAAGGAATTTAGCTCTGGTATTAATTATTTTACTAGAAGGTAAAATGAATTACTTGAATCTTGGGTACAATAGGCTGGGAGCGAAAGCTCCCAATGAGCTAGCCGACGCAGACCTGAAGGAACTGGTCGCTTGTCTCGTCCTAGACTCCAGGGAGGATAGGAATAACTTTAATGGTTATGAAGCTAGTACCTGCGACAAGATGCTCCTGGAGATAGTAGCTTACATAGCCCAGCCAGATAGGACGCTAAGAGCTCCCATTGAAAAATGGGAAGCTGAAATGGGCTGGGTCAGTTAGTGGTCATGTATCGGCAACATGCTATCCTCCAAGCACAGCTCGCACAGCTGCAGAACCGCTATGATGCTGAGCAGCGCAAAACGGCGTGGCTTAGACAGAGAGTCCAAGCCAGGCGTGATGAGATCTCTTGGCTAGAGGAGAGCCGTGAGGATCTGGCAGCACAGCTCCGGCGTCACCTCGGTGGAGAACCCACTCTTCCTCTTCCCAGAGAAGAGACCGTTCATCTCCTTCCTCTCGTCCTCCTCCTCCTCGGAGGGACCAATCTTGTTCTTCTCCACCACCCCTCGGAGGAGAGATCAACACTCCCCTGCCAAAAGGGGGAGGGATCTCTTGCAACATCAGAGAAGCACAGGTAGAATCAGAGTTCCGTCCACTGACAAATGATATGCACCACAAAGCTCACCATCCCGCTTTGATCAGACTCCGTCCCCACCGCCAAAGGGGGGGGGGGGGCGTCCTTAATTGAGTGACTATGATTCTTCTGATGTTTCTAACGGCCACCGTCAGCTCCAAAAACATGATCTGAGCACTCGCCAGATCGAGCCTTGGCTGCATGATCCTCTCTGACTCCAAAAGAGTGTCTGGTTTGACCCAACGGAACGGGTAAGTAAACTGACACCTTCACACGTCCAAGAATCACGTGATTCTGCCCTTGACCCTGGGCCTGACCCTCCTACCACATCCAACGGTCCAGGCAACCTGGACGAACCTACTTGGCTCCCCTAGGAGCCTCCAGTCACTTCGGTCTACTTAGAGACCACGGCTAGCAGCCTAGTGAACTCCAGTAGGGAGGGGTCAGAGCTGGTCATACTTGAGAGTTATCAAGAGCCTCTATCAGCCCGTTTGCTGGAAACAGGTATTCCACCCTTCAAGGAGACACCCCAGCTAATTTCTGATTGCAACATCTTGCTTCCTGAAGAAACCAGATCTTCTCCACTCGTCAAAGAGGAAGAAAACTTCCAAACCCTGTGCGGTTACAGTGGATCAAAACTTTCACCCACCGCAATGGATACTTTGTGTAGCTCAAAGCCGCACTCTGCCTGGACTCCGCCCCAATGAAAGGGGGAGGGAGCTCCTGATGACTTGGACAACACATGTCCATCCCCAAAACAAGGTCTGTATCCAGCAGAACTGTCGGACTCCTCAAAGGGACCTGATACTGGTTCCTCATCAGCAGAAACAGACCAGGGAGGGGACCTAAAGTAGCCCAGAGTGCTCCCTGAAACCACGACGCCTAGCGCCTCACAAGCCCCTCCCCTGATGTCCTGGGGAGATCCTGCCCACAAGGGCAAAGCCCTCAGTACAGATACCACAGCAGGGGCAAAAGGGGGTGTCAGCACACTAGCCTTGCTGGACTGCATCTCCAGGATAAGTCAGACACATTCTAACACTTCTGCAGAAGTCGTTAAAACAATGCTCCCCCTCAGTACACCAGTACTAGCCGTAGCATTCAGTGGTAGCATTCCCAGCTACCTGCCAGATAAATCGCCCATCACAAAACCTGTTTTGGTCGATATCACACCCCAGAGGATGACTCTTGTGCATCCTATTCAGGATTGGACACCGGTCACAACCACCTGAGGCCGGGCCCACTCAGTGACTGCCACCGTGGACACAGTCAGGCTCAGGTCGACACCCTGAAGCCACTTGATCCTGCAGGCAGTCTGCCAGCCCCAGACGGACAAGTCACCGTCATTCATGAGCAAATGGTCATGATTCTTCCAGAGCCTGATCTTGGCTCTGACTCTTCCTTGCCGCCGGTGAGCACACAGCCGCCGCAGTCTGGTAGCCTTGATTTTCCCAACCCTCACAGGTTCTTTTGCTCGCTGAACACAAGCGATGCACCGCACACAGCTGTAGGTAGTGGAGGGGATGCAGAAACACACCTCCTGGAGAGCGGTGCCTAGGCCACAACAGCAGCACCAAGATGTCAGCTCAAGGATTGGACCAGCACCCACCTGGTCCAATCCACTCGCTGATTCGCAAACAGCGGCGGCAGTGACAGTGACGGGTGTCTTGCTCCAGCTAGAGTTGGAAACATAACGGCGCTTTTAAGGGCCACACAGTTTCCCCTAAAAAGCAGTTTTCCCTCTCAGTCAGTCCGCTTTTGTCCCTTCTGAGCAACTTGCGGCCACTGAGACACACGTTCCCCTCACACACACGCGGACAGGCTCGCCGCCATGCTCACGTGCAATACGCAGGCGGAGCCAGCCACACTGTCAGAATTGACAGGCGCAACACCCACTCAGAGTGTGTGTTACCCATAATAATCACATGGATGTTGAAGCTAATCACAGCTATACCCCCCGCCCCCTCCCCGGTTCTTACTAACTAAAACTATCACGCTATCTCGAGTCCAGATAACGGCTGGCGGAGCTGTTGGAAAAATATGTGGGTGGTGGTGGCGCAGTGGATATGACACATGCTTTTGGTGTGGGAGATCTGGGTTCGATTCCCACTGCGATACATCAACCAATGTGTCCCTGAGCAAGACACTTAACCACTAGTTGCTCCAGAGGCATACGATCTCTGACATATAGCAATTGTAAGTCGCTTTGGATAAAAGCGTCAGCTTAATGACCTGTAATGTAAAAATATGCTATAGCATTTTGCTGAGCATCACGTGAGCACCGAGACACTCGCTCCCTACACAAGCTCAGACAGGCTCGCCGCCTTGCACACATGTGGTGCCGCAGGCGGAGCCTGGTCAGTCCCTCACTGTGCAAACAGCTGGAGCAAGCGCTCATTCAGAATGTGCGGTGCTTCACAGTCACTCCTCACCCCCCAACCGTCTGAGCAAGACGGGGGCGACTTGATGACTGCCGCGCCATGCATCCCCAGCATAGCGGCGACCGGCAGCCGCCCTTTTTCGGTGATACCCTACCATGGGCTGTGAGGAACGAGCACTCACTTCTCACAGCGGTGGGAATGGCTCAGCATTCTCTGTTGCTATGGCAACAGACAACACACGGATGTGCATGGCCCGCTCTTGGAGCCCTCGCGGAAAGCTTGTTACCCATTAATGGATGGATGTCAAAGCAATCACAAAAGGCTATACGCTCCAGTTTGCCAGCCCTCAACCTCGTTTTGCCGGCGTGTTGAAAACAACCGTGTCATCTCAGGTGGAGATAGATGCTCTGACGTCAGAGCTGGCAGAGCTGCTGGCAAAGCATGCTATTTCCTGCGTCCCTCCAGGAGAAGAGAACAACGTTTTCTACTCCCGCTATTTCTCCACACCGGAAAAGACGGGCGGTTTGAGACCCATTTTGGACCTGTCTCAATTCAACCGGTGCATTATGAAGCGCCCATTCCACATGTTGACTATCAGACACTGGAATTTTGGATTTGGATTTGAGCGATCCATATTTCCACATATCCATCATCCCCAAACACTGGACATTTTTCACTTCTCCTTCAAGGGAGCTCAATACCAGTACAATCGGCTGCCAATCCGCTACTCTCTAGCCCCCCCGCACGTTCTCCAAATGCATAGAGACGGCCTTACAGCCGTTACGCAGGAAAGGGATTAAAGTCCTGTTTTACTTGGATGACTTAACCATTATGGCACCTTCCCAGTGGAGTGCTGAACTCCACACAGTGGAGGTTGTGCAGCACCTACAGATGCTGGGTTTTGCCATAAACTGGCAAAAGAGCTTGCTGGTCCCTTCACAGGCAATAGTTTATCTGGGCGTGGACATAAACTCAGCCACTATGAGAGCCAAACTGTCAGCGCCAAGGCTGGACGCACTAAGCTCTCTGCTGTCATGCATCACGCTTTGTGGGACATGTGCGAATCGCAGGTTGTGGGGGGAGGTGGCCAGATTCTCCACCTCCTCACATAAATTGCCTGGAGCTGTCCACGGTGCTGAAAGTGTTGAAACACTGTGGTTTTTTTCTCTATGAAGGCGCGAGGCTGGTCTCGTTTTTTCCCCGTCCCCCTGACTCCTCGTCTCCTGGCTCGCATTCAGGAAGAGAGCCCGGTGGCCATTCTAGTGGCACTAGAACACACGAGCGCACCATGGTTTCCGACTCGGGGGGACGTCATCATCATGACAGCTGCCATATGGCACGGGGACACACTGTCACAGCCGGACTGTGCGATCTCCCACAGTTGCGCTACTTAGGCAGCAGCTCCACCCTGTGATTCAATCGGGGATGTTGATCTGTAACAGCAGAGCTACTGTGTGAGCCAATATGCTGTATGTGAATACATGGATCTTGGAGCGCTGGTGTGCGGAGGAAGGCTCAGACACCACCTTGTGTCCTCTGCCTCTTGTGTTCCTACCCTCAGACACTGCTGGATAATGATTTGGCTAAGTTTTAAAGCGTATGTGGCGGCCTTTTTTCATTGTTGAGTGGACTGTGGAGAGATATAGGTTTTTGCGCATTCCTTAGTGAAGCGTTGTTGTGGGGGATCAGACGACAGAAACGTTTTGCGTTTTCTAGCATCTTTAGGGGATTTAATCCCAGTGCTTCGGGCTCAGGGGTTCCTGGCACAAATCTCTCTCAGAATGTTGCTCATGACAACAGCGCTCCTCATGGTCTTGATGCCGGCTAGGAGAGTGAGTGACTTATGTGCGCTGTCGGTCCCACTGTCCTGCTGTTCTATTAGAGAGGACGGGAGTGTGGCTACTTTACAGCCAAATCCTTCATTCATTCCAAAAGTCAAAACAAACTATTTTTCGTCCAAGAATTTCTTACCTTGAGGGTTTCTTCTTTCCACCTCATAACAGAGAAGTGGAGTAAACGTCTCTGGAGTCTCACTGAGTCTGCCTAGTGCGTGCGTTATCTCAGTAGGCTTTTACGCACGGCAGAGCAGCTGTTCATTCACTATATAACACTCACGCGGCTGTTTCGAAACAGCGGCTGTCTCACCGGCTGTGTGAGGTTTAGTGTAAAGGGAGTGGCATCGGGGCACTCTCCACGAGAGCGTTATCAGCACCCACGGACCTCCTCAGAGGTAGGACAGTGGCTGGCATCTGTGCAACGGCGTCTTGGGCATCTCAGTGCCTTTTTTCATCCGCTTTCTTTGCGCGATGTGTCCCCATGATTCACTCGGTCTTATCCACACTTAACGGCATGTGATGTGCTATTAGATATGGTATGCCATCCTCCGGCAACAGAGTGCCGTGAAGAGTGTGCTTTGCATTAATTAATGATGATGTTAATCTTAATTACAGAGCATCTTCAGAATCCATGCGGCAGAGCCTCACAACATAAAGCAGGCCAGTCATGGGGATAGCCTATCAGGTTTTTAAACAAACAATATAATTTTTTTACATAATAAAACCTGTACAGTGTGAGAAGGAAGAAGAGCTAGTCTATGCTATCTGCTTGTGGATTTTGGTGTCACAGGTGGCATTGACTAAATCAGCTTCGCCCTTAACCCAATAGCAGGCAAAGCCTATAAGAAATAGAACAATAGTTACGTATTGTAACTCCAGATTCTATGAATATAGGCATAGCCCTCTAAGATCCGGGCCACCTGGTTCACTAACATTGCTGATGTTGGGAGCAGAAGTCTGGTCTCGCAGCTGTAATATACAGTAACTGCAGACGCAAGAGAGGCCCGTGCAGGGCACTAGGGCGCGAAAGAAATCTTCACGCATGCTCGAGGGATAAACCCAATAGCAATAGCTCTTAGAAGGCTATGCCTATACTCATAGAATCTGGAGTTACAATACATAACTATCGTTCTCCACTACACAGCCTTTGTTCAGCTGCTGAGTACAGAACATGAAATGCCTATTGTGTTTCCACATTTGACAGGTAAACAGAAATGTGCTGTTGTAGGTGGAGCTGATATGTGTATGTGTGTGTGTTTGTAGCTCAAGTTTACATATGTGGACTCTCCAGAGGGACGCCAGAGGTCCGGGTCAACTACAAAACATCCGCCATAGATCTGGTGGAATTTCGTGTCTTGCTCAAGGGTACTTTAGCAGAGTGGTTTGAACCCAAGACTGAGAACTTAGAAATCAAACTCAAAGTACAAATATTGTTCATATTTTTACTGTCCATAAGCTACCTTTGCATATCGTAGCTGATTTGTTGTTTTGTTAATTATGCCTGTTCACAAGTTTTCACATAAACATGGTTTTATTGGAACAGGTGGAGAGCTTGTTACAGGTAATTCGCAACATTTGTCAAATCATTGGGGGGAAAGAAAAGGAAATTAGGACACCCCAAATGTATGAGCATGAGCATTAGGATATGCAGGCATTTCTGGAATGTGATTTGTTAGCTTATATCAAACCAAGACAGGTCGCAGTCATGTGGACCCACAACTTCAATCCCCATTTTCCAGCCACCGGCTGCTCACAGGCTTTGCTTACATGCTGTAGAGGAGCATACAGTGCCTCAAAACATCTGTTCAAATGGACCATTTGAATGGACCAAAATATTGAAACAGTGGATGGATACTGCCACTATTATACCTACTGTGTAGTAATCACTTTAAAGTTTGATTTTGGAAACTTTAAAGATAGATTTTCTGTGGAGTACTACTTCTCAATTGTGTTTATACTGTATATGCTCACTACTGATATTTTTGCCAAAGTTGACTAAATACACAGCAACAAATTTGTTGAAGATTTGTTTCTAGCATGATCAGCTATTCCCTTGTCATTCTCAACCAAGCAAAGGTGGTTGCATGCGACAGACATAGAATGGAATCCACTGTAGCTGTTGTCAACCTCCACAAAGTACTGTTAAGTTACAAACTTTTCAGAGCCACTTTAAAGTCCACAGGAGGCAAGTCTTAAATAACCACAGGTGCATTCAGACAGAAAGTGAAGCAATTTACGTAATTTGCATGAACACAATAAGATTCAGCAACAGCATGTTTGCGTACAAAACTTGCTGATGAAACTCGACAAAGCTATGCTAAATTGTGCAGTAGACAGTACTTTCTATCCAGATTTATAAGCCTAAGCATGAATATGACTAAAGAAAATCAGGATACTGACTAAAATCAGTGTCATGGCTGTCATCTTTTGCAGTGCTCATGGTGTGGCATCTGCATACAGATAAAGAGCTTCCAACTGTGTCTCAAAATGATCAAAATTTCCAAAAATGGTGAGCCCTAAACCCCAGCAGTATTTTACAGACTACAGCATGTCAGCTTCTGAAATAACGCTCCATGTTACACACGGGTGTCTGCTTGGGTTTTACAAGCATAACTCCCTTCTCGCTCCCTCCATCCAGAGAATGTGAGTGACATGCCAGTCAGACGGGATATGGACTGGACCCCCTTTTTCTGCTCCAATGGACAGAGAGTCATGTTGACAAGCCGCTGCAGAAAGGCAAAGGAGCGTCTGTCCTTTTGAAGCGCAGCAGACCTTGAAAGAACAACACAAACAAATTTGAGCGCAACAGCAAGGTCCCTCACGCAATTACTGAAGATGCAACGTGCTCCTCATAATGATTCAGACTGATGAGTTTTCCTTCTTTATAGCTTCTTCCTATGAATCATCACAGGTTGACTTCAAGAAAACACCAATCTGCGGTCTGTACATACCTAATGAGTCAGTCACAAGATAAATTAACAATGGCATTTTCACATAAATATATGCCAATAATTCAGCGTAGCCAGTTTGTAAGAGCTTTTACATTTCCTGTTCCAAACACCTAAGGCCAATAATCTTCTCAGCACACCATAACAACCTAATAGGCCTCCATAGTTTTGCATATAATAACATTTGCATGCACTAAAATATTTATTGTAGCATGAGTAATGTGAGAATAAGAATAATGAACTCTGGACCATCAATTATTATCAATTATACATGCTCATGTGATGAATCAATCAGATATGATGGTTAACAACATAAAGTTACGTAACAGCTGTCTGACAACTGTATGTAGAAACTCTCAGCTCATCAACATTGGTGTCTCGCATTGTAAAGTTATTTTATGAATGAAATGGACAAATTATAAACCTGAGGGCCAATTCGGGGTCAGTTTTGAATAATTTACAATCCCGTAATGTGCTCCATCTGTTGTCTGTCTACCTGTCATAAATAATGTTGTGACTTTGCGGGAAAAATCAGACCCAGGCAAAGGCTTTACTAAAAACTATATTAAAAAAGCGTTCTTTTCACTGTCTTATTTGCTGTTACAGGTCATTTATGATCATCAGATGAAAAATTACACAGTTTCAGAAACATTCAAAAGTTACATATAGTCACTTTAAATATATTAAAATAACAAAAATGATGGCTTGAATAGACACAATTACTTTCACAGGTTCCATTTCTTACACACATCAGTCTACAGGGCTTAAGCAGAGACCATGTAGGGTGTGGTTTGTCAACTAATAATATTGACCTACCAACTTCATATGAGTTGTGGTGATGCTGAAGTCAAATCAATAGTGCCAAGTCAATAGAAGGGCAGTGGATTCCAACACCACACTATAGCCACTATTAGTGATTTACTGACCTGTTTGCATGTGGAATAAAGCCTCTGAGAATGTTTCAATTACAAAGTGGTTTTTTTTGTCTGTCCCCTCTCAGCTGTTTGGATCTAAACACTAACTTGGGCAATATGGTGCCATGCCCCAAGAAATTCAGCCTATTTTCTGGCCTGTCAAATTCTGAACTGTTGGCGCTGAGAGCCCAATAACAAAACAAAGAACAACCCTGTGGACGATGATAGATACAAAGCCCTTTTTTATTCTTTTCTTTTTTTTTTAAAGTTTCCAACAAACATGCTTCCATTGTTGCTGCATCTTATTGTTCTGCAGGAACTGTGGCTTTGGAGTGTTTGCTTTTGATTAGGAATGTTTAATGGCCTCTACACATTCAATTATCAGTAGCCTGCTCCGCCAGTCGATAGTCATCCTCTCATTAATGGCCCAGAACTGATTACCAAGGACAGAGAGAGAAATGGGTGAAATGTTATTCATTCAAAGCGTAATTAAATCCTCCTAGGTGGGACTTTCAATCCCACTAGAAACGTTGCCAGCATTTTACTATGTACCACTTAAAGTGATAGTATGCCTAAAAATAACTGATCATGAAAAAACATGCGTCTTGATTTCTCTGTAGCCGCGCTTTCGGAATAGTAAAGTAGTTTGTGCTGCTGCTCGTGATTGAGCTGGAAAGTCATGTTCTGGTCTCAGTTTTCTGTATATCATTTAGGCATACACTTCTAAACTACTTCACATATATGTTCTATCCAGGAAACTTGTGCAAATTGTAGCCTTGTAGGGCAAAACAGTCTCTGATGGATATCGATGTCATGTCAAAACCTATGTCTGCTTGTGTTTCTTTTTGTTGAACACAGCATGGGGTAATAAATGGCAGAAAAATATTTTCTGCCTCTTTTGTTTTTTGCAGGCATGGGTGTGTAGCCCCATTAAATTTCTTTTCATGCTAAGTGGAATTAAAGAACTCGCTGCCAAACAAACAAACTCAAGGACCTCCTTTTGATTGAACACTTTCCTCTATAGTCTGGATCAAATGTCTTCACAACCTCAAACAGCATATTGTCAATGCTGAGAGGAACCGTTTAGTTCAAGAATTTCAAAGGCTGAATTGGGCACGTGCCAAGCATCTATAGTTCCTCTACTGGGACTCTTGGTTTAAGCTCTTCCACCAGCACAGGGAGGAGAGGATTCACACAGGTACTGTAGGTGTGAAAAGTTTTTGTGTCAGAATTAATTCTTCCGGAAATGTCAGCGATAAACAGGGATTTTTCTTTTGCAGCTAGTGGCTCCCAAGGTCAATTTGCCTTGCTGCTTTGATACACCAGCAGCATTAACTATGGCAAGCAATACAAATAATCTTACATCCAATGCCAAATCTTTTCAAAATTCTTCCTTTTTGCAATATCTGCACATTACAACCACAGTAAAAGTACAGTATAGGTTAGTAAAAGATTGTTGTTGTGGAAAGTACAGTATGATTAAGGTATGGTTATACGTAGGCAACTTAAACACTCTGTTGTTTGAGTTCTGTGACGGGAGGCAAAATTGGACTACGCTCGCTCATCCACCACTTTTGCTTCTACTCCCTATGAGCCCTATGGTTACCTTATGCGCATGCGCAATGGCTGTTGAACTTCTGAACTCCAGGCGGCCACTCTGGAGGCTGAGCTGTGGTGTGGTGTCAGGTTACAGCTTGTTGCTACAGTCATTACTATGGAAATGACCACGGCAAATCGTTTTTTTTGGGGGGAAAATACGTTTTGGAATATTGGATTGTATGAGTTCGGCAATCGACTAGTTTGGACTTCACCAGAAACCAGGAAATAAACAGAGGTATGAATTAACACAACTTTTATGCATTTCTGTCACAGCTACTGCAATCAAATTCGCTGTGTTCCCTCGGTAGGAATAACTGCACATGGGTAGGCACTTGTAATGACATTTCAAACATATTTAGAGGCTAAAAACAAGTTTAAAACATGCCCTGTTTAAGCCTGTTGGCTGCTAACTCTAGCAGGAGAATAACACGGTGTAGGCAGCACCGATTGTTTTCGTTTTTCTCGCTACTGACAGCACTCCAAATTTACAAACAACAGAGCTACCGGTTGAAATTGACCGGAATTCTCCTTTAAGTGTTTTCTAAAAGTTTCCACAGAATCCAAGGCTCTCAAGGCTAAAGGGAGAGTGTTGCAGAGCCTTGGAGCCACCACAGAAAAGGCATGATCACCTTTTGTTTTAAAACTTGTTCTGGGAACAAAAGGTCTTGGCTTGAAGACCTCAGAGAGCGACCAGAAATGTGTGCGTGCACTAGATCCTGGATGTAAGAATGTAAAAATGCACTCTAAAACCAATCGGTAGCCAATGAAGAGCCAGGAGTAATGTGCGATCTCTTGCTGGTCTTAGACAAAAGTCTTGCTGCTGCATTCTGTACAACTTGCAATTTGTCCATGAATGATGTACAGTACATTGCAATAATCCAAACGTGAAGAAATAAAAGCATGAACAAGCATCTCCATCTCTTTTTTAGAAACCACAGATCTAATCTTAGCAATGTTCCTGAGATGGAAAAAACAGGAACGAACCACAGATTTCACATGACTGTTAAAATACATAGATTTGTCAAAAATGACACCCAGATTTCGCACATTACAGTCAGAGAATGATAGAGCCCCAATGGCCTGCATAATCTTAGGGGTAATGTTGTCTAGGGCAAAAATCATCACCTCAGTTTTGTCTGAATTTAGTTGCAAAAAATTGTCTGCCATCCATTTGTTAATGGAGGCTAAACAATTGTGCAACAAGGACAGTCTGTCTAGCCTATCAGGGCTAAAAGATAAATATAATTGGATGTCATCAGCATAACAATGGTAAGATATTTCTTCAAAACTACCAATAATTGGTGCAGAATTACAGCCACTAGAGCCAAATTCTCTGGGCGGGCAAAGCAGAGAAAGGGGAGGTAACCTTGCCCCTTATGACCTCATAAGGGGCAGATTCCAGATCGGCCCATCTGAGCTTTCATTTTCTCAAAGGCAGAGCAGGATACCCAGGGCTCATATTAATGTTAAAAAACCTCATAAAGTGAAATGTTCATGCCATGTGACCTTTAACGCCTCATCCTACCAACTAAAGTCTTGTTCTGCTGTTTGGTGTGGAGGAGCTATTGTGACAGTCAGCAGTAGTCGCTACTGTTTATGCCCCCCGCCACTATCACTGACGGTTAACGCTAGAACATTTACTGCCTCATGTCTACAAGGAGACCATGAATGCATCCTCTGCCCGTCTCTTCCCCATAGAGACATGCCACTTTGGATTTCCATCAAGGCTGCTTTAAATGGGTGCTGTTGTAATCACCGTCTGTAGGCCTACAGGAGTCTCTGGTTTAATCTTGGTTCCAAACTCTCCAGGCCCCAGGCTCTCTTATGCGTCAGCCCTGATTCCATCATATGAGGAAAAATCAACTTGGAGGAATACCTTAGAACCAATGAAATATGTTTAGGTGTACCCTGAAACCGACAAAAATGTGCAGTTTATGCTGGTTGAGTTAGGTGACTTGGGTGCCTTGGATTTGAACATGGTGCAACAACACCTACACACTGGGATCCACTTTGGTCTTCACCTCCAACAGAGGAGGAAAGAGATGTGTGTCAGGGCTCACTGTCACCGCCGAGAAAAGCAACAGGGACAATAAAGAGTGCAACAGTACTGTAACAAAGCATCTCAGGCTTGTTTTCCCCCCCTCTCTCGGTTTCTGTCTATCTTTCAGCTCCTTTGATGCGTTTCCATGAGAACAGTGAGACAGAGCAGGTAGGTGTTGTTACCCCTAGTGTAGGAACAACCAAACTCATTTGGGAGGAAGCAGTGCTGGTAGATTTTTGTTACTGTATGTCTCTCCAGCCCAAGCACTCCAAGGCAAGGCTTTATTTGTGCCCACATGTGACCTTGCAAACAGATAATACAGCACACACCTGTACCATCACACATACGCAAAGTTCCGATGTAGATTATTTGCCATATCCTTCTCTAAATGATTTTAAACGTAAAAATTAAATTAAAGTGAATTGAGCCCGGTGTGTTACATACAAATGTGGCTTGAAAATGCCTGTATTCTAAGCAAGCAACAGTACCCACAAGAGATTTTAAATCTCTTGGGATTGTTTGTATCCGACAACTTTATAGATTCAGGCTGTTCCGTACATGCAAGGTTACCGAGAGCTGCAGAGATCCCATTTGTGAGAGCCTGAGAGTCTCTTAATGCCATTTAGAGCCTTTTTGGACACCATGACAAAGTGGAGTGGCGCAGCACTATTCATCTTCCAGCTGTGGCCAGGAGCCTCTGACATCCCAGTAGACAGAGGGAAATGAAAAGAGGGTGCAGCAGCCAATGGCGCCGTACTTTATCTGCCGAGAGACTTGGCTTATCCTCCAGCTGTGTGGGCACTGGCTTTGAATGCAAACAATATGGCTGCAGAATGTAGGGCAGGCGAGAAAAGCGGCTTGCATCGTTAAGTTGAGGCTGCAAAAGCTATCAACGAACTTTCTCTGCAGAGGATTTAGCAGTTGTGACGTCTTTAAATGAATGGTATTTGCATCACTGTGAACTTATTGTTAAGTGTCAGAATGTTAGAGGATAACTCCGGTTTATTACAGCTTGGGTCTTATTTCTGTAGCTTTGGCCTTCATTCCTATCGGTTATTGTGCAGACATTGTCCTCACCAAAGTAATTGCCGAGATCTGGGCACAAGGTGACATCCCTACAAGTTAAATGGGGCAAGAAACACAAGCAGTCAGACTATCAGACAGGTTGTAAACGAGCAGATTATCTAATAACATTATAATTCTCTGCCCTTACAGACAAAAGTTCCTGGATTTTGTTGTCTCTCTATAGACATTTTTGTCAGCGTCTTGGTGTGACCCTTCTTCTTCACCCTCGGATGTTTGTTTTCTTGTTACTGTGTCTACTATTTCCAAGGTCAAGAATTAACTTTTACTCTCAAGAACCAAGGTGTAATAAACCAGAATTATCCTTTAAGATGGCTGTATTGAGCAAAAATCACAATGCTTGTGTCATTACTGTTCCACAAGTCACTCAGTATGCTAAAGTCGCCTCTGTCGCACAAAAATTCAGTTTTAATATCCATCAGCCAAAGACCAGATCATATTTCCTCCACAGTGGGAGTAGCCAGCAGGTAAGCTCTCACTCCTTCAGACTTCTCGTAACAAGCTAAATTTATTGGCTACACTGAATCATTTCCCCAGTAAAAGTGTGAATTACAGGGAACGCTTTTGATGATCTTTCTGATTTTCTACAGCAATTTAAAAGCTATCTGTCTATGTAAGAGCTGTTGAAATGACAGGCAGTAATTTAATCTGAGCTCCTGAAACTGCGCTTTGAGAGAGACAGGAGAGGGACGAAGGGAGGAAGTATAGAGCGAGATGCCTCATAGGTCATCTTTGTGGTTTACCATGAGATCAAAGCTGCCAACTCCACAACTCTAGTTTGTTGTAGTCAAAAATTGAGGACTGTTTTAATTTAATAAATTAAACAATATAACAATGCTATTTTCAAAAATGTGCTGTTCTGGATTACTCATCTAAAGTGTTATTATGTCATTTTAGTCACATGCCAATGCACATTGGTTTGTGTTACTTTGTTAAACAGACCAGACCTATAGGTTGTATCCCATTATAGTTATGAACATGCCAGCAGTTGGGAAGCAAGACACTTGGGTCTTGAGTAGCTGCAGTGTTTATTCATAGACAAACTGAAACCTACACTGTACATTAACTACTACCTGCACCTGAACACCTGTCTGAGCGCATCCACCGTCACTCTCTCTCTCTCTCTCTCTCTCTCGCCGGACCACACACTCTCTACTCGTATAACATGCATCAAACTGTGTCAACACCCTACAAATATAGGATTGAAACGCCACGTTAGAAACCCATATACAGGGATATACAAATGTATACAGAAAAGAAATGTGGCACCAAAAATTGCAATATTTTAGAGCTCCTATTCATTTCTCAAATGAGGCTGTCTGGGTCGAGTGTTGCAGGGAGAGTAACAAATGCTTTGCGCAGCAACAACAACCCCGTATGTATTGAGGAAGTGGATCAGATCATTGATCGCAGAGGCAAAGACGTTACCAGCGCCTGTCCATTTTGAAACTCCAACTTGACTAATTGACTACAATGGTGTAACTTCACCACTCACTTACTCAGTCAACTCAGTGACAGACTTTCACGTTTATAGGGCCATTCTTCCAGGTTTTGAGATATCTGTCTCTGAGGTTTCTTCCACCACTTCCACCCACTACTATGGGAGTGAATGGAATTGTATAACTGATGTTGCTTAGAGACTGTTCGTTATTTATTTCAGGAGCCACCGGAGGAGTTTTGGGATCTTTAGTCAAAATAGACTGACCCTCCCTTCACCAGCAATACATTTTTGATAACTCTCCAAAATGATTTAGAAAAAAGGGATGACCCTCCCCAACAATGTATTGATGCCTTCTGTACTGGTTTGCACTTGGCAAAGACATAGAGATAGCCATTGTTTTTTTTACAGCCATGACATCTGTGACGAAACCTCTGCATTCTCATCTTACGCATCACACTCCTCTGTTATGGTGTGGTGGCCATTTCAGTAGATTTATTCACTAACATTGTTGTGGAAACACAATAAGCATGGAAACTAAATGCACACTTTCTACATTACTGCATTACTTCAAATACTAAGTTACTCCTCTAGTAAACTAGTATTCACATGAAATAAAACAATAAAACATTGAGACCATTCAGAAAAGCACACTGGATAATAACAAATTAAACACTGGTTGCTATGGACGCGTCACTAGGCTTCCTCAGTCATTGTATATTTTAGCATAGGTAAAGCTGCCAAAGCTGAACATTATCCAAAACTCCATTTCTCAGACGAGCGTCAATTTGGGAGCTTGCATGCTACCACTCCTTCCTTCTGAAATCGTTATATGTATATATATATGTGTGTATATATATATATATATATATATATATATATATATATATATATATGATATATATATGTGATATATATATATATATATATATATATATATATATATATATATATATATATATATATATATATTACAGTGTTAGGGATCTCCCTGTGTCAGTTTAGGAACTATGTAGTTCAGATAAAAAACTATTAGTAGAAAAGAAACAAACTAAAGACTTCCTCCAAAATATTCAAGACATAACATCTAAATATTTTTCTTATATAATTAAATAAAAAATATAATTTTCTTAAATATTCATGAAAACAACTTCCAGTTCATTAGTTTTTGAAAACTGCATACAAGGTTCCCTTGAATGTCTGTATTAAAGTGGTTTTGTCACAGAGAAACATTTTTTTTACCAACTCTGTTCAATAATTAAAGGGGCACAGCTCAGTACCAAGAAACACAATGTCATTTTCAGTTATCAATTTCCTACTGAAACACAGGCTACCCATTGTAAAAAAGTTTTTTTTTCCAATGAAAACTCATACAACAAAATTGCTCAGCCCACAGCCATTGTGGTCTGTAAAAGAAAATTGTATTAATACCCAGCAGTAAACATGCTCACTAGTGGTAATGCTAGTTTGGTCCTTTGCGTGATAATAATTCAACAGCACAAATTACTCATTTGTGTGCACAAATAATATTCATTTAAGAAAGTCTCCTGTCACCTGCCAGGCTCTAGAATAAGGACACATTGCTGTAGAATATGTAGCCACACTATCAGCGTGGCTATAGTGATGGCAATGTTGTTCTGGTTTGGATGAGCAAACACATTTAAAAGTGATTTGTTTTACACACAGATATGTGAAGGTTATGATACTAAAACAAAACATTTTCTCAAAAAGTGCACTTCTAGCCCACTGTACCTAAGAACTTTGTTTATCTTCAGCCATGGAGTTAAACTGTAGTGCAGACACAGGAGGAGGTTTGTGTTTGCTGGTTAAGCAGTTTGAGGCAAAGTAACTCCACAGTCCTGGAACAGCAGTCCTGTCTCTGCAGCTTCCACTCATGTTGTCTTGCTTTCAGCAGCGCACATTAACAGTTTATGAAGGAGCAGGCAATGCGTTTACCAAAAGAAAAAAAGAATTCAATCAGAATTTTGCCATCCTGACATTTTCCATTAATATTCATTTCACCTCCCTCAGGAGCCCCTGATCTATTGTTGCCGATATCATAATGCTGTCCACTTAAATGTCGAATGGCTGATTCCTTTACTTTGTATAGGGATTATAATGACTCATCCTCTTACAGAAGAGCTAATCTTAGTATCCATTAGGCAAAGACGTGTTCCACCAATATGACGGTGAGTATAAGTGACCCCTATTTCTTTTCATGGAAACGACTGCTTCCTGCTTGGATCAGAGAATGGCCAGTGGGCACATAATTCAAATACTGTCCAGAAAAGTGCTGTGCCTGCATATTACAAAGAGGGCCTTGAACTGCATGAAATATTAAAGCATTAAGACCAGATGAGGAAGTAAGCCACAAGATCTCGCCAGTGTCTAGACACAGATGAGAGGAGAATTTTGAGTTGATGACAGAGCGAGAAATGTCTGGCCTTCATCCCCCATCTGAGGCGATGAAAAACTCCAGAAAGTGGGCAACCCATTCAGCGGTTGGGTGAATGATGGAAGCAAGATGCTACACAACAGAAATATCGACAGGAAAAGAAAGAAAAGACATACTTAGTACTTATTTAAAAAATTGAGGGTTGACATGCATTTAATAATAATACATTTTATTTATATGTGCCTTTTAAGTCACTAAAGGATACTTTCGAAACCTAGATAAAGAATAGTTACATTCTTATTGAGAGTGATCAATGTAATTCCACTGACAGACCCTTTTAAATAATTATATTTTTTTAAGAGAAAAGCATAAAAAACACACAAATAAAAGTAGATAGAAAATGAGAAAGGCTGAAAACAAGGACACAAATGCACATAGAAAAAGAATGAGCAAGAGCAGAAGAGAAAGAGAGAAAGAAAGTAAAGCAGACAAAATGAAAGGAGGCACAAAGAGCAGCAATGAAAAAGGGAGAGTGAAAACTCAGATTAGGGATAATCAAGCATGAAGCAGTTGTGCAAAATTTACAGCCGTAATTTGGAATCCCACAGCCCTGGCATCTGGATGAAGAGGGAGACACAACAGATTCTCATTTGCCAGAAACAGTCCATGCTTGGTGGGCGTTTCTGTCACTGCTTCCCTCTCCCTCCTCCTTTTTCTCTTTCTCTCTGTAGTGCTTATCCATCCTGCTCGGAGCACAAATTAAACCTGCGTCACAAGACAGGCAGCATATCTCCACTATACCTGAGCAGTCAGCCTTGAAGACACAACGCTGTGAGGGATCATTTCAATTGTGGAGGGCAAAAAGGGAAAATGTGAATTGATAGACTCAGCAGACAAAGAGAAGGACGCTTTACTTTTCGGGCAATGTTAAGCTTCTTCCAAACTGCTGTGCCATTTAAGATTGCCTTTAAAGTAACCATTTGTGACATCTTTATATCCACCTCACATGCACATATTCTCCAGGGGATATTTTTACCCATTTCCAGGGGCTTTACATGTGGATGGGGTTGCCAGCGATTATAGATATGCACTATTTCAGGGCCCCAAGAGAGCAGTTTCCATTGGGCCCAGACTTACTAGCAACATCCCTGTAGAGAGATAATTTATTCTCCTATTTAATTTCCCAGAAGGGCACTGCAAGAACCAAAAGGGATAAAGTCCATCTACTCTACATGTATTTACAAATTTAATTGGCTAATGAACTCTCTTAGCCGATGACATTTACCTTGCACTCCATCAAAATGATCCATTCATACATTTTCCGCCGCTTGCACGGGTCTTAGTTGGTCCTCAGGAGACATCCTGAAGGGGTTCTAGGTCAGATGGGGTGTATGGATTCATCCAGTGAGTTCTCCTTGCACCTGGGCTCTCGTCCCAGGTCGACATTCCCAGAATACTTACTATGGAGCCACATTCAGATAACTGAACCACCTCCACTACTTTCAACATAAAGTAGTAGCAATTCTGCATGAGATCCCACTTGCTATCGCTACACGTTCAGACCAACTTTAGCCCTGTGTGAAAAAAATGCAGACCTCTCATTCATTTCAACAAGGCTAATCCGGTAAAAAAGTCAGAATGAGACGCAGAGTGCTATAGCAAAGAACATAAACCAGGATCAACATTTGTTGGACCGCAATTAGACATGTGTGATTATACGTGATAACTTTCCAGAGCAGTATAATCCTTGGAGTCGGATTATTATAAACTGCTGTGCAGCGTGTTTTGTACATAATTGCTACACAGGCCATTTTGTCGTCTTTAAAAAACTATTTGGATGGATTTGGATGCATAATATTCACATATAGACATGTAGGTCTAAAAATACAGTGCAAGGGAATATTAAGTTTTTTGATTGATCGAAAATCAACATGTAAACATGGCATTACTTATACTTACTTACTTGTATCTGTAGACAGTTGGAGCTGAAATATACAACAAAAAACATCTATCTTTGACAATCATTTGCATTTGAAATGCAACACCAACCAACCGTTGTTTTAGGTCAAATTGACTTGGCAGTCACATTGTTGCTACAAAACAGAAAAACAGGAATAAGCTTTTTTGGGGGGGGTTCAGTCTCAAATGAAATTAAAAAGGGCTGCGCTACACCATGCGCCAAGAAAGTCTCTTGCACCCTACAACAACACCATTTCTTATTGAGCATATTTTTCCCCAATCATCAAATGCTTTCAGTTCTAATCTGGCTAAACTTTTGATCACGGCCCATTACTCCAATGACATTTCTCTCTTGTACTTCATGAATTTAACAGCAAGGTAATTTGTAAAGTACAACAACAATATGCACCGGGACAAAGTCTGCTGCCGATAATGTTGTAAAAAAATAAAAAGCTAAACTAGGGGCACGTCTCAGCACCACTCAGTGATATTCATTTGAATTAATGGCCAAGTGGTGCATATTCACTTCACAGCTTTCAAACTCTGGTTACCCAGAAGAACAGCCTGCAGTTTAATTAGAAAGCTCTTGGCTCCATTGTGAGGCGGGTAAGGAAAGGAAAGAAGTAGGAGGAGGAGGAGGAGGTGGTGGTAGCCACTGATTGAGCACTCTGTCTTCAAACCCATTTAGTAGACTAGAACAGGAAGAAACCTTATGGAGGAGGAGTAGGGACTAAAGGCAGAGGAGGGTGAGAAAGTAGGAGATGGTGTGATTGTATCAGAATACCCAACAAGGAAGAAGATGAAAACACTTCCTATAAAGCATGAGTCTGCAGGTCTTCATTCAACCCGGGGTTTCCGCTGCGTACCTGCTAAAGGTGAGGGAGGAGATCGTCAGTTGGCATCTTCAGGTGGAATGAAAACCTAGAGCTCTGCACCAGTCTCTTGTGGTTTCCTGTGCAGCCAGGCCTGCCAGCACTTTGTCACAGCTTGGCCTGCAGATATCTAAACAAGCTAAATATGTTGGCTGTACACAACGCAGCTGTGTTGCCCTGTGGATAACAAGCCCACTGATGGCACCAATGCCACCACCGGCCTTACTGGACTAGTGGCAGTATCGAGTAAATGCCATAATGCTCCCATGATGTCTTCCTATGGAGGGAGCGGGCCACCGCTGCCTGCTTGCCTGTGGTTTCGCTGTGTAATGAAATATGTCTCCCTTGATGTATGGCTGCAGGAGAAGCCCAAATCGAAAATTGAATCACACTAACTTAATTTGTGGTTGGGGCAATCAAATTACTTGTTTTGGCTGCAGTGCTGACGATGAATTCATCTTTGTGACAAAGCTGTCATGGCAGCGTAAAGGGGGTGGAGGAGACAGAGTGGATGTGTGTGTGTTGGGTAATAGTGAAAAGAAGTTAGCAGAGGAATTTTCCGTCAGTGCTTTTGCATGCAGTATTGTGCCGGAGTGGCGACCACCTTTGGCTGTGTATTTGCTGTCAATAAAAAGCATGAAGTTCTCAGGAGTTTCATAATACCAACAATAAAGGGTTTTTTACAGCAGCCAATGAACAGCTACACATGTAAGGAGCTTACACAGGCTTGGGTTGCCCTGTGGAGCAGTTTGGAGGAAAAGTGTCAGAAAGTGTCAGCATCTACAGTATGTGTTCATTCCTACTGCAGCTGAACAGCTTGACATCAGCGCCTCAAGACCCAAAGCTTAATTAGGCTGAGCTGAATCGCTCCTTGAAGGGTCAGTTCATTCAAATGGCAAAAAAACATACCCCTTACCCCTTTTTTATCTATACTGATAGTTCACTCAGGTTTTGAGACATCTGCCTATGTAATTTCTGCCTTCATCCTAAAATACATTTTAATGTGTAAGGGAATTTGTGGTAACACTTTACTTGAAGGTATCTACATAAGAGTGACATGACACTGTCATGAACACATGACACAGTCAGGACACATGAACCCTAACCATAACTTGTCATGACAAAAACCGAATGATACTTACTAAAAGAAGCGTTATGTCATAGACACTTATGACTTGTTTATAATGTTTATGACACATTCATGACAGTGTCATGTCACTCTTATGTAGATACCTTCAAGTAAAGTGTAACGAAATTGGTTTGTGTTGCTCAAACAAAGCCCCTTAGTCTCATTTAAACAAGGCTAAGGCCTGTTCAGACTGACTTCAGCTGTGTATGAAAAACGTACTAGAGTTCAGAAACCTGATGTGAACCCAACGGGTTGGCTCGGTTTTTGGCCCATGCAGAACTCTAGCCTGTACTAAGGCACAGCGGTGTTTTGAGCTAAATTCTGAAGTCAGAATGCATATTCATGCTGGGGATGTTAACATGGTGATGTTTAGCAGTTGAACATGTTTACCATGCTCACATTAAATTTAGCGTTACCATGCCAATTCCCATTAGCTATAGCTAATGGGAATCTAAGGAGTGAGTCATAAAGCAAAGTACTGGACAAATTATACCTACTGAAAAGTAAGGATATCGCCAAAGTTATTACAAATTAATCATTTGCCGAAGATGAATGAATCTGATGTTTCTGTTGACTATTTCTTTTGTAAAACGTAGTTCCACTGAAACCATTTGACAGTAATCTGCTCACTAATCTCTTCTGATAAGTGAAAAAAATGTAACTTGGGTGTACATAAAAAAAGCATGTGTGGAATGTCTGGGGATCTATTGGCATACATGGACTATAATATCCCTGACTATGTTTTTTTATTAGTGTAAAATCACCTGAAATTAAGAATTGTTGTGTTTTCCTTAGCTTAGAATGAGCCTTTCACATAGGGAGCAGCATTTTGCACCACCATGTTTCTACAGTAACCCTGAACGGACAAATGAAACACCCGCTCACGAGAGAGCCTTTTGCATTTTTAACCTGAAGTGAAGGCCACCGATTGTTCTACTACACACTTGAAAAGGTAGGCGTGAGCGAAAGGGGTATTTAGTTGGTTGTTATCTGCAACCTTGCCTCTAGATGCCACACACGGCTCCTTTAAATGGTCCTCTCTGTATGTATACGTATTTGGGGAGTCTTTAAGTTTTGACACCTAAAGCTATCTTTCAACCTGAACACATGTGATGTCAAAACAAACCAAAGAAAACGAAACAATAACACTGCAAACCTCCATATTCCCACAAAGAGGTCACTGTAATAATGATGAACTGTACCTTTAGCAGGTCATACCATGGGCTTCTTTGGGAGAGGAAGTGTGGCAGGGTCAAACTCAGCAGTGGACTCCAGGAAGTGAGACTGATAGGAGGAGACAGAGAAGGTGGGGGCAGCGTTTGTGTTTCAGTCCTTCCTCTCCTTCACTTCACACGTTGTGAAGACCAATGCCGCGGGCGTAGAATAGTTACATGCCAAATAAATCCCATAAAAGCAGAAATAACTGAGTTTTTATTCACTGAAGTGAACACGTCAAGCAGAATTAACAACTTGCAAGATTTGTTCCCTGTTCAGCCAATTTCTCCAATTGGGAATATGTGTGTGATGTTCCATCACAAATAAAGCCTGTCCATGCATACACACTTACTTCACATCCAAAGATGTTTCACAATAATTGATGCAACACACAAAGCCCATTTAAAAGGGCAGATAACACTTTATTTTTTTTACTTTAGGAAGCAAATGGCAGCCAAGCAGAAAATGTTGGAAAGTGACTCAATGGAGAAAACTCAGTGAGAGATGGATAAACACCCTTGTATCCAAACAATTCAGCACAATTCAGTGGGCAAAACTAATGGTTGTGGGTCCAAAAGACACTGTTTGAATGGTGTTCCTGGTATGCCATTGTGGGTTTGATCTGAATTCTTTCATATAACAAGGATACACTAAACTCAGAAATTTGTTGCTGTTTTTCTGGCCTTATGACATTATTTATAGGGCAGAATGTATGTCATTTCAAATGACTTATGATGAAGAAAAGGTCACTGAAAAAAGGGAGGAATGTTTTAAGGGGCTGTATTCGATATTCAGAACATTATTATAGCAGCAAACAAATATTTGCTTTGTAAAGATACAGTGGAGTAATGTCGTCCTGAGCAGAGAGTGAAGTCACACTCCCTCTGTGTGGGTTGTAATCCAAACATCTCTGTTCTTTGTTTTGATAGCGGGTCCGGCCATGCATGCATGTTAGTACATGTGACTATGAAAAAAACTAGGTATTGGGGGGGTATTGGGGAATGGTATGTGAGAGCCGTGCAGAGGCAATCCCAGCCTGAAGATTATTTTTTGTGGCTTTTTGTGAAATTTACTTGAGAGGACAGCTGAAGACAGGAAAAGGGGGAGAGAGTGGGGGAATGGCATGCAGCAAAGGGCCACGGATTGTCCACGGGTCGGCCTCTGCGGTAAGCACTGAGCCTGGTAGCTCAACTAGGTGAGCTACATTTCAGTATTTCGAGCATATAACCTCTTAAAGAACAATGCCAGTGTGTTTTAAAGTTTTAAAATGTTGGCTGTTTCAAATACATGCTCATTTTGATGATGGCTAGCTCATGCTTTAATGCACTTATTGTAAGTCACTTTGAACAAAATGCCAAACGAATGGCATGTGATATAATGCTCTTCACTTGTAGATTTATGCTCTATTTTTTCTATAGTTCTATAGTTCTCAGCAGCCATGATGAAATATTATTTTAGTTAAAGCTGCAGTGGGTAGGATTTCAACTCTTTCTGCAGCTCTCCCTCTCAGACCACTTAAATTACAATATCCTGAAAGATTAGTATGAAATGTTTGCCCAACAATACCACAACAAAGTGCCTACCACAGCTTTAAGTAAACGTCTGGTAGGGTCCTTCGTGCGAATTATTAAAGTCGATGACTGGACGCCACACTTCACCCTCCTTCTTAGGTGTGGCTACATTGCTGGTTGTAACAAACCAGACAAATACATGATGAAAACTGGCTCCCAGCAGCACACACTTCCATCCATCCCATGTCTCAATAACAACCCCAGCATAACAAATCTGGTCCTCAGATATCTTGATTTTACAGTCGCACACAGAAACCACATTGCTTTTGGCCTCTTAAGGACAGGCGACAGCATCCTAAAAATAGTCCTTGTTTACCCTCCTGTGTTTTGTTGGGCCTGTGTCCTGCTGTGACTCTGTGAGCCAGCTCACTGTTTTTGTATTGCCAGTGTCACCTTTGATCGCCTTAAGAAGAGAGACAGCAGATGAGTTGTTGCCGGAGAGGAAAAGGTGGACACGAAACAGATATGGGTGATATTCAAAGATAGAAAGATGTAAAAGAGGGAAGACTGGGGGGAGGGAGAGCAGGCTGCTGCAGAGTCAAAGATGAAAGGAGAGACATTTGGAGGGGTGAGGGCAGGACTTTGGAGCTTTAGAAAGAGACAGCTTTTAAGAAAGTGAGGCGGGTAGAGGGAGAGGTTGAGAGGGAAAAAAGCTCCAGGGAGAGGACAAAGATGGAGTTTTAAAAAAGACAGAAAGGAATAGAGCAGGCAGCCTTAATGAAAACAGCTGGCGAGAGAGAAGGTAGTAAAGCCACAGAGGCGGGGGGGGGGAAGTGTGTCAAAGAAAGTGACTGCTCTTTTGAGAGCTCTCTTCATGTCCTAGCGGGGCACCACTCTGCTGTCAGGTCCACCTTCCCTGGACAAGGACTGCTTGTCACGTTAATGGCCTGGAAGGATGACCATGTCACTTTATCACCTTGCCGCGACGCCAACATGGCCGTGGCTTTTGTCTCCTCAGCTCCCCCTCCACTCCACGGCTCCCTGGAAGTGACTAATTGATCCTGGGAGACTGGCTTTTTGTGTCTTGGGGGCTGATGAACAATGTGAGAAAAAGCCGCTGATAAAGGGAAAAAAAGAGAGCAGGATGTGCGCCCGGCTCGGGATAATGTAGCCTACTGTCTGCTGCAGTGCTATCTCATTTCCCCACACAAAAGTAACATCGCCACTTTGTAAATGAAAGTCAGTCAGGCGAAAGATGCCCCTCACGCTCTGGCAGCCCCTTCTTGAGATAATGGGCGCATGCACATTATTTCTGTAGACACAAGATCGACTCAAAAAAAGCAGTGTGTGGGTAGTAAGTGAAATTCATTCAAGTGTATGTATGTGTGGCTCCTGTATCAAATGCTCCAAGCATTCTTAAGTATTCTCACAGGAATGTAGAGAATGATTGGTGGGCTTATATACTGCAACATGCATCCAATTGCTTCACACTACTACTCCATATCTCGACTCATCTCTACTGGATCCAATCCCTTCTTGTCTGAAGCTACTGGAGGAGTTTGCCTGATGCATGTACCTAGCTGATTTATTTTTCCACATAGTTACTCATCTGCCTGTTGATGCTAAATGCCCCGGGATGCAAATGAGAAGGCTAAAGTGAAACGGTTGAGCAAACAATATGGAAAAATAAATCAGCTACATTTCAAGGAGGAGAAGAAGAAAGAGTAGGTTTAGGCCACAGAGTGCCGGTGGAAATAAGCCAAGAGAACAGAAGGGTGGAAAGCTATCTGAAGGAGGCGAGAATCCCCCCCCCCTCCTTCAATAGCTCTGGCCTTGTCAGATATGGTTATGCTTATTGGAGACACAGGCGAGGGGGTTACTGCACCAGCATGCCTCAGAACATCATCACGCCTGGGCTATGATAAGAATAGTGCACTGAATCATAGCTTACAGTGCAGTTATGTGTATGGATGATGTATGGTGAATGAATTGAAGATAAGGCCAGGAAACTGGATGGGCTGGACACAGCTACACTTCTCCTCGACGCAGTGTGTGTGTGTGTGTGTGTGTGTGTGTGTGTGTGTGTGTGTGTGTGTGTGTGTGTGTGTGTGTGTGTGTGTAGCCCATTCAGCTTGTGAATCACAGTTTTCAAGGCTCAAGAACCCTTGGAAGGCTGAATTACACATAAGAGAGGTTTAGGTTTCCTTTATTTGCTTCTTCTCCTCATTTCTCCTGTTCAAGACTTCTGCAGGAAGATGGTGGACAATCAAAAGTGTTTCCAAAGCTCTCTGGTTAAATGTGACTGGACAGGGCCGACAGAAGCAAAAAAATAAATAAAATAAAAAAAAGATTAATGCTACATATAAGCGCATTGTTTAGTCTATAATATGTCAGAAAATAGTGAAAAATGCCAATTAGCAGTTCCCAGAGCCCAATGTGACTTTGTAAAAATGCTAATGTCCAACCAAGCAGTAAACCCTAACATTTGAGTAGCTTGAACCAGCAAATGTTTGTCAATTTTTGCTGCCCAAGTAATTTTAAAGGATATGGCTGGCATTTTTCTATAATAGTGTTCAAATTCTTGTATTTACTGTTGTGTTATTAAAGGTCCCACAATGCAATGAAGAAAGTAATGTCCATATAAGTGTCTGAAATGTCAATGTACTGCTCACTATAGAAGGAATTGTAATGTGTGTGATTACAGACACAGCCCAAACCAACCATGTGTCTTAATATTTTCAGACTTCCTTCCCCTGCCTGTGTTTCTCAGCCCAAGTCCAGGTCCATTCAGCTGCAAGTCTTGCTAAAGATATAAATGTTTAAAACAGGTCACAAATACATAATTTTATTTATTTTTTTTAAAAGAAGAAAAAAAAGCTTAGTTATTTCATAAAACAGCTGGGCACTGTAGTTTTTAGCAAGCATTACTCAAAGGTCTTTGGTGTTTTTTGCCCCAAACGTCTCCTCTCAGGCAGCGCGACAATGGTTATGTTTAGAGTTAGGGTTAGCTGCCTGGAAGGCACCGTTGGAGGCAAAAAACACCATCGAGCTTACTCAAACAGGAGTAAATTGTACATTTGTTGGGAACTATTTTCAGCTGCAGATGAATACACATTTGTTGCGCTAGTATAGTTTAAACATTGGAGCTCTATGACACAGAGGACAACAATTGGTTTTGGTCTTTTAATAGGACTTGTTTACAGTAAGAAAAATATAGAATATCACCAACCTGATCCTTTAAATGCCTAACACAACTATCAAAGTTAGCACTTATTTTTCTGAAAATCAACAAGCACTTTATAAATGTAATATTTCTTGTAGGTTGCTGCTCTGAAGGCCAGGACAGACTTTTGTTACATTCTGACCTGTCAAAGCAGAAAAAGCACAGGTGTAACAGGGTATTTCAGTAAGTCATGCCAGTGACCCAGCATGCTCAATAAAAGGACCTTGGAAATGGAACAGGAATGAAGCTTTTATTAAGGTTGTTGATTACACCTGTGCTTTTCTTGCTCGGACATAAAAATGTCTGCTGTGAAAAAGGTCTAGTCATTGACTTCGATCTTGGGAATTGAATGCTTTAGTTCACATTTTAAGCTGAGCATCAAAGTCCTGCTTTTGAAACACGCTGAGTGATAGGCTGCAGAAACCCCACCCTGAAGCAAATCCACCATGATTTAAGATTTCAGAAAAACAAGCAAGGGCAGATCAACAGTTATTATCACACTTGAAAACATTGGCTTTTCCTCCATTTTCTCACAGTACCCCATCCCATCTCATCCCATTCCTCCCACCTCCTCTCCTCCCATTCCTCCCACCTCCTCTCCTCCCATCCCCACCCACCCCCCACTCCCTCTTTCACACCCTAATCGTTAAAGACTTACAGAAAAATCAATTTCGACTACCCAGTGGAGAAGCCCAATGTTTCACCGCTGTCTGATTGATGACGTGCAGACGTCATCTCACACCCTGCTGCTTTTTTATAGCACCTCTGAGTTGGTCGCCATTCAGTGCATTTATATGGCAAATAATAACAGGAGATGTAATAGCTATTCCCCCTGGTGAGTAAATCTGAGCAGGAAGACAAGAGGATGGCCCGCCCAAACTGCTGGAGGACAGTCCCAAGTCAACAAGTTACTTAGGCTGAATGATTGGGCACATGGGTTTGGAAGGCTCAGGCAATTCAACAATCAGACATGAAGGCTGTTTCTGAGATTGCTGGCATCTAATCTGAGCTTTCAGTTCTTAAGGTGACAACAATGTCCACCACTTTAATACTGCAGGGCCCAGGGGCTACTTTTATCAGGTAAACATCAGCACTCCAAGCTGCCTCCACACAGCCAATCACGTGACAGTAAAGCATGCAGGGATTTCCAAGTTGCAATTTGACCACACATGGACACGACACGTGAACGAAGTGTGTGCACATGGGCTGGTATTGCTGTTGAGAGAGTCACCCTTTTCAGATTTTCACACTCAGAAAATGCTGTAAACAAAAAAGCATGCATATACTGGCAGCTTTGCGAGACACATCATAGGATGATCCGAGACAAGCCAAAAAGGAAGGCCATGCCTTCTCAAAAACCAGCTCAGTGCAATACTGGCATGCAGAGGAATATCCGTGAATAATAAACCAGTCACACCTTTACTACAGGGAAAAGGCAAAAGGCAGTAGAAGACCAACCAGCGCAAATGAAGTACAAGAAGATGAGGCTACAGTGATGAACAGGGTGCTGATCTGAAGGTTAGGGCTTGGTTACACCAGCCTAAAACCAGTTTATCAAAGTAAACCCTAGGAACACATAGCTTTTCAGAAAAACTGACAAACTAAATGCTCAACGAAAGGTTACATTTGGTCACAGAGGCTAATGAATCAGAGGCTAGCCTGGAAGTGACACCAAGACTCCGGCTCTCTATTGAGCTCCACTCCTCTTCATATCCATTTTGCCACAAACTGATCTAGCCGCAGCCAAAGCCCACTGCACCACCCACAAGTAGTCACTATGTCAGCGAGCTTCCAACACCAGCTATTTTGTAACAATGCACTAAATTATTGAAGGGTGCCACTTTCCAGATGTTGCCTGTTCAATCCCCTTAGATGCCTGTGCGCAAGGCACTAAATCCCCAGCTGCCCCATTGCCGACTAGTGGGGGAAAATAAGTCTCAGTTGCTCTCAGTTAGTCTACTTTGGTTAATAGAAAAAATATGATTGGGTGCAACCACTTCTGTCCAACAGCTTTTTTTTGTTAAGTAGATATTTCCAGAAAATCAGGAAGCTTTTTTTGGACTTGTTAAGACCTCCCAAGACTTAATGTTGTACCTTAAATAAAAGAGTGAACTGTTCCTGAGACATACAGCATTTATGCTTCAGCTTTTAATGTCTTACAAGGTCTAAGTGTTTTACAAGAGACTCAGTTACAATGAATTGCAGCTCATGAAGTAGCTCCATCTTTGCTTGATGATTCTGTTCATTGTACCTGAAAATGAAGAAAAATAACACACAGCCACTCACAGGCCACTTTAGTAGGTACACCTGTTTAACTCATTAACGCAAGTTTCTAATCTAAGCTAATCAAGTGTTATTAAGTCAACATTCTAGTTAAAGTCAATAATCAGTTAAGCTGTGAATGTGCACTTAATGTATGGTTGAGTCTTAGCTGCTGATGTCTACTTTTTAGACTGTGTGTGAAAATGTGTTCGAAAGTGTCAGCTGACGCATCTGTCTCCTATCTCTCTCTGCAATCCAATAAAGCCGAAATGCAATAGAAATGTCAAATTTAATAGAGTCAGTCGCTGCGACTGGCGCAGCAACTGCATCTACAGAAAGTACTGAGACAAACAACGTTTTAACAATCTTTATTTATCCAGGGAAGGATTTTGCTGAGCGTGCAGCCTCTCTGAGCACATTCATACAGTCGCATACACTCACACCTGGGAGCTGTCACACACAACTACAGACAGCCACTCGCACTGTAGCCGACTGCAACCCGCTGAGCAGCTCAGCTGAAGCAAATACAATGTTAAGGTCACTTTTGGTCAGACAGTCAAATAACTGCATCAGGTTCTGGAATAATATTATCAGCACCACAGCGCTGTCCTTTGACTGCCCAACAACATTGTGTTACTACAGTGTTGAATACATGGATGACTCAACTGTCCAGGCTCACGGCTATTGGAGACCTTTACCTCCCCGTAACCTGCCTCACACAGCACTGGGGGACATGGACATCACCATGCTGGTGGGAGGAATGCTGGTCGTCACAGAGATGATGCTACCAAAACACTAGAACCAATTATTAGTTTTTGAATGCTTGCATTGGTGTGTGTGTGTGTGTCATTCAAAAAGTACCCATTTTATTTCTTCTAATGCACTTGCTTGCGAACAAGGACACACACACGCATGCATGTGAGCAACAACATTCACATACCTGCTGCCACATACTTAAATACAATACCTCAATGTCCACTGTCATTAATAAACTAGTAGAAATACTTATAGACAACATATGTCTTCATTACGTTGTCTTTCTTCCCGACTTGATTACTGCAATGTCCTGTTTTCTGGTCTTTTAAACTGTGCCACTAAAGGCACCGCCAACACTGCAGCCAGAATCTTGACAAAAACTACTAAATATGATCAAAGAACACCCGTTCTGGCCTCTCTTCACTGGCTCCCAGTGCAAGCTAGAGCTGATTTTAAGGTTCTTCTTTTAACATACAAGGCCACTGAGGGTCATTCCCCTAGTAAACAAACAAATTTTTCTCCTACCGTGGCCCTCTTCTTTGGAATGGCCTCCCACTACATGTTAAAGAAGCTCACTCAGTTGACATTTTTAAATCTTGATTGAAAACCCTCCTCTACTCATTATATTATAGCCAACCGTAACACACTATCCTTTATGTGTCCTTCATAAAAAAAAAACCTTTTCACTTATTGTCTTATGTTGATGGTTTTGCATTGTTTATTATTACTGTTTTAATTCTGTTCAATTCTTTTGTTGCGGTCTGTTGTTCTTTTAATTGTAAAGTGCATTGAGACCATGTCTAATGGTGATTTTACACTTTAAAAACATTTGATTGATTACCATGATCGTAGTTTATTCTTCTCTGTGGGGGTGTGCATTTTTTTCTCTCCAAAATCTGACATTTTAAAATTGATGCTTTAACCACATTACAGAATTTGGCTACAGCGAGGTTTGTGGATTATCCAGCGTAACTTGTACATTGTTGTTCCTGGTAAGAGATGCTCCCTTTAAGTTTTTCAAAAAAACTTTTTGCCCAATGTATTGAGAAAAAGGCTGAATTTTTAAATATCTCAAATCTTGGGTAAATCAAAGAAAACTGTATCTAAGATCATACATACTGGAGGTATATGACCAAATATGTTTAACCTTTTTCTAGTGTCATTACATCGTAATAACACATTGTAGTTCAAATAAATACATGTATTTCATAGCAAAAAAATGGTTTCAAGCTGAACTACTTATGATATTGTTGCATAAATACACAAAGTAAGGCAGTAGAGACAAGTGTCCCCTCCTCTGAACATTTCGGAGATTCAGCATACTATTAAGTCAATTTAAATGATATTGTCAGGTATGTTCAGCTGGAAATGGTAAACTAAAACAGAAAGCTGTACCAGTTAGATTTGCTTCTGGACTCATTTCTTTGTGTCTTTTGGTAGAAAACATCACAGACCGGCAGAGTTGGTCAACACAAACACGAACATACTGTGCGCCATTTGCTGATGTCACTGGGTATTAAAGTTGTAATTTTTCAAACCCTTAACTACTTAATGGTGCCATTTGGAGCTGGCAACATGCAAGATGCCCACTGCAGCTTTCAGTTCGAACTGGCCCAGTTTTTAATCTTGTCCCTCCTTGTACTGCTTCTATTTGTGTTTACAGCACGGTTACAGTAACTAAAACACTTTTCTGTATTTTGTGCTGGAGTTTCAAGTCACCATGTTACTTAAATTGTCCCACTATTTGCTGCTGACACTTGAAAAACAAATTATTACATAAACAGAAAATCTTCTAAGTACATTTCTGACGTTCCAGCTCCAGGGAACACAAACTAGCAGGGTAAACAAGGCTAAAGCTGGCGGGAGAACGTGTTTGAAGAGTCCTTAGAGAGCAGCAGACCTCAGGCGGGCTAAACTGCTGTCAAGTTCATCGATACCGGCTTTACACCACAGTGCACAAAGACAGCCCGAGTCCTGGCTGCAGGCTCCTGCTTTAAACTCCCGAGCCTGCTATCGAACTCCTCTGGTTGGCTGTCAATATCGCCTCTGTCTTTCTCTTCACAGCTGTCAGCCATGCCAGAGAGAAAGACTTGGAGGGGGGTTGTGTAGTTTGAGAGGCTAAGTGTTCTCATAACAATAGGGAAGCAGAGGACTATTTCGTCTAAGATAAAAATAAATTTAAAAAAAGGTTAGTAAGTCAGGGAGGAAATGGTATCCAGCTAGGACTCTGCACATGTTCTACACTTGTGCTGGACTCTTAAATGGACTTAAGTACTGCAAGTTTCTCCTCCAGCTCTACTCCTTCACACCTGATCTACGCACCGTTACCAGAGCTATACATTTTCCTGAAACCTTAATTAGATCCAGCGGGCAACTGTCAGGCTGACGCAAAGACCTGCGCTCCATCCCACATCGCCTGTGATCCCTGAAGATAAAATGAATTGTGTCGCCCTATTCAGTGGTCGCCTTCGCCGCTTGGACTTCTAATCCTTCTGTTACTTTGAATTTCCTCAAACCCTCCCCTAATAAGGGAAATGTAGTGATTTTACGAAACAAGATAGGATCGCAAGATCACCTGTTGGACCTTGGTGGTTGAGAAACACTGGTGTAGGCTACCTTTCTCTTGTAGAAACTGTGGTTGTACAACATGGTTGTAAAGTTGTACGTAAAGCAAACTGATGGACTCACAATGTTCTTTATTCGTGAATAATGCTTGACTATTATTGCTAATTATTTAAGGTAGTTGCTTTTACAAGAAAGAAAAAAATGAATCTTCTCTATGCTTAGTGTGCTTTGGCTACACTCCAGACCCGATGAGTGCTGGATAGTGCACTTATGGAATCCCTAGAGGTTATGAGAAGCTTAATACATCCAGAGGGGAGCTCTTGTGGAGGAATACAAGCTCAAGGACAGAGGAAACACTAACAGGAAAACAAAAACAGGCCTGGGTCCCAGCGGGTGAGCGCAGACTTGTGAATGTGTTGCTATATCCCATAATTCCTCATGTCTTGGCTCAAGGTGTCAGGCTTGGACGGCCTCATGTGACAACCTTAAAAGCTGATGGAGCATGGCCTGCTGCATCCTCAGCCTCTGCCGCCAAGCCCTTCACCTTCCCCCATTTAGGGGCATTGTCTCCCAATGAGTATCATTTGTCACCATTGACTTGCTCCATGCAGACACCTGTGCTGTTTTTCTGTGGCCCAGGCCCATTTCCACAGTTGGTAAACAGCTAAATCCCTCTCCCAATCAATGCAGCCTATTTGACTTGAGCTATTGACTCGCCAGCCTCTCAACAGACTTGAGAGGCTGAAAAAATACAAACAAATTAGAAGAGTGAGAAAGAACAACATAAATGGTGGCGCAGACTATGAAGTCACATTTTCAATAATGAGCTTTTGGCGGCAGGAGGGAAGAATGTGATAGAGTGAAGGGAAAGAAGACAGAGAGGGGGGAAAAGCAAGGAAAAACAAGAAGAATCGATCGATATGAACAGATAATCACCAGGCCTCTGTCCCAATGTGTAAAGAGTGTGACATTGCAGAGGTGGGTACGGCAGGGAAGAGATCAATGGGCTGCTTTTTGTTGATCTGTAATCCTTAACTATCTATAAGTAATTAACCTTCAGAGGAGAATGCAGGGAAGAAATAAATAGAGAAATGAGAGGGGGAATAGCAATGAGCACAAGTATAACAGAAGCTACCTTGCATTGACCAGATAACAGCCCAGGGAAACTAAATTAATAGTTGTCTCCAGTGCTGCCTCTGCAATTTGCTACATCTGATTCGGTTTTCGTTCCATCAAGGACTGCATTTGAATCGAAAATCCAGATTATTTCTTTTTTTTTGTTTTTAGATGTTTTAGATGAGAATCTAGTCTGATCTCATCATCTCTGGCCTGATGAGTGCATCCTTTCTCAAAGTATTTCCTGAAAAGATGAAGAAGGATCATATTAGGAGTCAGAGTGCCCTCTTTGGGCACTCAAAGAAAAACATGGGGATCCTTACACTCCTTATTTTTTTAATGGAGAAGATAGGCAAAAGATGAAAATGTCTACTAAGTGTCTAATGTAACTAAAATAGGTGTGTCCTGTCAAATGAACACAGTGCAGTCACAGTGGTATCTGTACAGAGTTTAATCGCACACAAATGCCCATACAGTACATTATGATCATTTCAAATCAAATTTGACCTCTATTTTGTCATTAGTAAACTTTAAAGAATGTTTAAGTTAGTTAAAGGCATACTATGTTATTGAAATTTGTCACATTAATACACAATGATACAAGAGACTAGTGGGTTTTTAATACAGTGTGTGTGAAGTAAGAAATGTCATAATTACAATATGGCCTCCGTAGAAAGCTTTAAGCAAGTGATTATGGTGGTATGGTTAAAAGCCAGGGAAGTCATTGGAAGTTAAATTATAATCATCAAGTAAAAACTGAGCTCTTAAGATACTCTCTAATAAACATAAAACATGCCACTGGAAAATCGGATCATTACAATAACAAAAAGAATATCTTTTGCAAAGGCTCTGCACTGTGTCTTAAATACATATTTCAGTGGATATCCATGTATTTGAGTGCTTCTTCTTGGTTTACCAGTGAGAAAAAATGTCAAGTGTAACTTTGTCTGACGGAGACGGTTCTTCACCAAAATGGACACCTGAAGAAAGAAAAAGTAATGACTCACTTAAGTCAAGCAAAGCCTCGATGCCTGTCTCATTCTACTTCATCTCCTGTACACCAGTGATGTAGTAATACACTCAAAAATGTGGGAAAATTACAACATGATCTGCGAATGGGGTTATCATAAACAAGCATCATATAAACAAAAAACCAAATACACTTAAAAAAAAAATATGTATGCAATAAACTTACATCACCATATTTAAGGTCAGCTTAAACTGTTTTTAGGTGGATTTCTGCTGCCCTACATCAGTGGTCTAATTACATTTGAAGGCAGAAAATACCAGACGCAAACAACTGTCTGGTAAAAAAACAACAGCAAGCTGAAGCAGCAGTACTGACCATCCAATGTAGCACTGGCACAGGTTTTCATGTGAAGTGGCCTGCTTGATGAGGAGCTCCACTTGTGTTGCCACATCCAGCGTCTCATCATGAGAAAAGTCTCGACCTGCAGGGAACAAACTCTCATCAAAATACTAGACCTTTACCAGAAAATCTGGTCCGGCTTGAATCGCTTCCGTTTCAAGAACTTTAATCAGTGACACAGAGGTATTTTTAGGATTGACCAAGACCTGGCTACAGAAAAAGATGGGTCAGCCTACAGTATAATAACGTGATTGAAGAAGGTAAAGTATGAGTCAAACTGATACTTTTACAGATATACAGATATTTTTCTGTACAGCATTTCTGCACTAAAACATTGCAGTCTTTGAGTGAATAAATATTTTACCACGTACTTATTTCACAATAAAGAATTTCACCTTTGTTTACATGGTCATTTACGATTTACATTTTTTTAATTTACATTCGACCTGAGGAATTTTAACAATACTACAAAGATATCTGTATTTCCTGCAGAAGCTGGTGCGGAAAGATATAATAAAAAGGACAAATAGCAGCTTTTTGTACAACTATATTTACCTTGGCAGCGCTTGTTGAGTGCACTTACCTGTAAGTTTGTCTCTTACTCTGTTGATAATCTGAATGGCTTTCTTGTTGAGTGCCTCAGGTTGTACCAAACCGTCTCCAACTAAAAAAAATAAATAAAAACACTGGCATCAACTACTAACAACTTAAGAAAAAGCAAGTGCAAGTGTTCTACACCAAGCTTCTTTGCAGCTCAAATCAAAGTGAACTTAAGTGCTGCCTTACAATAGCACAGCAGTTACACCGATCACTTATGACAGCAAGAGAGCTTAGTATTGTAGTAGAACAAGCGGAGAAAAAAACAAAAGGCTTCAACATTTAATCCATGGATGACAGAATGAGCTGGCAACTCACTGAAGGAGTGGATGGATTCAGGAACTGTGGTCCCTGGTTTCTTGTGTGTGGTCTCTCCAAGGTCTATTCCCTCAAGAGCCTCTGCAAAGGACACCATCACACAGTTACAGGTTCAAACACATTCTTATATTATTAGGCAGAAAACATGGCTACAGTTTGTACTGTAGACTCACCCACTGACTGTCCAGCAGTGTACGAGTCAGTCCTGGTGCGGGAGCGCTTGTTGCCTTTGGTGTTTGCTGTGGGTGAAACACAAAAGGTGTGTGAGTGAGTCTTTTTTTCCCCTGAATGTGACAATTACTGTACTATATTCTATTTTTCATCCATCACATAGAAAGCAGCAGCATTGTTCTGACCTTTATAAATGGCAGAAGAATGAAGCTCTTTTCTAACCTTTACAAGTAGTTAAGGCTCTGATATTCACTGTAAACCAGATCTGGTTGAATTGTAGAAATAAATTAAGAGAAAACAGAAAATGGGCCCACTAATGCATCCTGCAGACTCTGGGAGTAAGTCAGAAACCATAAATAGTTAAATTAAGTATTTTTTAAATAATTTTATAATAAACTCTCAACCACTTCAAAAAAGGGAGTTTCTACTGTAAGTAGAGTAATTTGCGCTGACTGTCGCAAAATGTATTTTTCTAGGCTGATCTTTTTCACATTCTGTTCATTGTTATCGTCATGTGATGCTGTCGTGGTTATTTCAGTCTGTATTTTCAGTTGTGCGTGTTCCTTTCCTGAAGTTTTGACCATGCTGATGATCGCTTACTGTCCATGAGTCTCCAGTTGAGCAGCGGGTCGTAGACGAAGGCCTCCAGCACAGCCATGACACTGTCCCGGTGCTCCCTCAGCACCTCCATCACTGTGTGGCAGGTGATCCGGTAGTTACCGTCCCAAGCCTGTCACCTGCCACACAATCAGATGGAAATGTTACTGATGAAAAAAAAACTTTCATAACATCAGGTTAGGTTTCTGTCTTGTGTTTGTACATTAAAGATAGGTCAGTTTTTTTTGGTAGTTAAGAGGAGGATCCAATCTGGTGTTTTGAGGTTTTGTAAAGGTGCAACCTTTTTGTTTATATTTAGATCCTAGAATTTGGCTTTAAAACCCCTTTTTAAATATAAATTTTACTTGAATAAACCTTTCACGACCTTTAAGATGACAGTACAACTCACCTCTCAAGCATATTGAGTTAATTTCTCTACCAAATACGCAGCTTTTTGTACAACTATATTTACCTTGGCAGCGCTTGTTGAGTGCACTTACCTGTAAGTTTGTCTCTTACTCTGTTGATAATCTGAATGGCTTTCTTGTTGAGTGCCTCAGGTTGTACCAAACCGTCTCCAACTAAAAAAAATAAATAAAAACACTGGCATCAACTACTAACAACTTAAGAAAAAGCAAGTGCAAGTGTTCTACACCAAGCTTCTTTGCAGCTCAAATCAAAGTGAACTTAAGTGCTGCCTTACAATAGCACAGCAGTTACACCAATCACTTATGACAGCAAGAGAGCTTAGTATTGTAGTAGAACAAGCGGAGAAAAAACAAAAGGCTTCAACATTTAATCCATGGATGACAGAATGAGCTGGCAACTCACTGAAGGAGTGGATGGATTCAGGAACTGTGGTCCCTGGTTTCTGTGTGTGGTCTCTCCAAGGTCTATTCCCTCAAGAGCCTCTGCAAAGGACACCATCACACAGTTACAGGTTCAAACACATTCTTATATTATTAGGCAGAAAACATGGCTACAGTTTGTACTGTAGACTCACCCACTGACTGTCCAGCAGTGTACGAGTCAGTCCTGGTGCGGGAGCGCTTGTTGCCTTTGGTGTTTGCTGTGGGTGAAACACAAAGGTGTGTGAGTGAGTCTTTTTTTCCCCTGAATGTGACAATTACTGTACTATATTCTATTTTTCATCCATCACATAGAAAGCAGCAGCATTGTTCTGACCTTTATAAATGGCAGAAGAATGAAGCTCTTTTCTAACCTTTACAAGTAGTTAAGGCTCTGATATTCACTGTAAACCAGATCTGGTTGAATTGTAGAAATAAATTAAGAGAAAACAGAAAATGGGCCCACTAATGCATCCTGCAGACTCTGGGAGTAAGTCAGAAACCATAAATAGTTAAATTAAGTATTTTTTAAATAATTTTATAATAAACTCTCAACCACTTCAAAAAAGGAGTTTCTACTGTAAGTAGAGTAATTTGCGCTGACTGTCGCAAAATGTATTTTTCTAGGCTGATCTTTTTCACATTCTGTTCATTGTTATCGTCATGTGATGCTGTCGTGGTTATTTCAGTCTGTATTTTCAGTTGTGCGTGTTCCTTTCCTGAAGTTTTGACCATGCTGATGATCGCTTACTGTCCATGAGTCTCCAGTTGAGCAGCGGGTCGTAGACGAAGGCCTCCAGCACAGCCATGACACTGTCCCGGTGCTCCCTCAGCACCTCCATCACTGTGTGGCAGGTGATCCGGTAGTTACCGTCCAAGCCTGTCACCTGCCACACAATCAGATGGAAATGTTACTGATGAAAAAAAAAACTTTCATAACATCAGGTTAGGTTTCTGTCTTGTGTTTGTACATTAAAGATAGGTCAGTTTTTTTGGTAGTTAAGAGGAGGATCCAATCTGGTGTTTTGAGGTTTTGTAAAGGTGCAACCTTTTTGTTTATATTTAGATCCTAGAATTTGGCTTTAAACCCCTTTTTAAATATAAATTTTACTTAATAAACCTTTCAAGTTATTTAAGAGACAGTACAACTTAAACCTCTTAAAATATTGAATTTTATTTCTTAATGCTTTGATGTGTAATGTTTTTTCTCATTCGCTCATTAAATACAAGGCACAGTGAGACATGACTTCTGATAAAATGCTGCACATTCGAAAAAGATTAATTATTATTCTGACTAAAATACAGAAGACACAGGAGGAAAAGCTCAGACAGGATTCGGTTTAGTTCCAGTAGTATGGGTAGGAGTATTTATAGCTTTAAAGGGGTGATAGAATGCAAAACCGATTTTACCTTGTCATAGTTGAATAACTACAGTTCGGTGGGTAAATAGGACATACATAGAAGCTCAAAATCCCATTGATACCCCTTTACTATGAAAATCTCATATTTTGAAACTGCTGCTGAAAACTGCCGCCCGGCCCGCCTTCCTTCACAGACCCTGGCCTGCTGGGAGGTAGATGGAGCTCCGTCACGGCTGGCAGCCCACGGTACTCCATACCCGCGCCAAGTCACCGTTTTTTTGGGTTAATGGACTACCAAACGCTGCTGCCCTGACAGAGCTCCAGGGCCTGCAGCTCCCCTCTTCCTGCTAAATGGCCGGTGTGTGTCAGTGAGAGCGTGGTCAGCGAGCTTGTTACGCCAGCAATCTCTTGAGTTATTTAAACAAACGATCGGGGAAATAAACGCCTCTTTCCCGCGAGTCTCATTGATAAAGCCTGTGGCTGGATGGAGCTCTATCAATGAGAACTAGCTAGCCTCCTCTTAGACCTCTGAAACGAAACCCCTAATGTTCACAAAAATGCATTAAATTGAAATCGGACACCATTGTTAGCTTTATAAGACCTTGGGGTAGATGTTTTATAAGTGGCGTGATGAAATTCAAACTGTAAATATACTAGTTATGCCAAAATTGAAGCTAACTAGCCACGATCTGTACACATAGCTAGGACTGAAGGGACAGTAGCAGCTAGCTAGCTAGCTAGCGAAACTCCTAATGTTCACAAAAATGCATTAAATTGAAATTGGACACCATTGTTAGCTTTATAAGACCTTGGGGTAGCTGTTACATAAGTGGCGTGACGAAATTCAAACTGTAAATATACGAAAGTTATGCCGAAAGTGTAGCAATGATCTTTTCCCATAGGATTAAATGGGACACAGCCTAGCTAGCAGCTCCTCCTAAGGAGACCCCTCATGTTCACAAAAATGCATTAAATTGAAATTGGACACCATTGTTAGCTTTATAAGACCTTGGGGTAGCTGTTTTATAAGTGACGTGACGAAATTCAAACTGTAAATATACGAAAGTTATGCCGGCAGCTGGCAGCCAGCCAGCTCCGGAGCTCTGCGGAGCCCCGAGCCCCGGTCGTCCAGTAATCGGGAAACGGTGACTTTCACTGGGTATGGAGTTTGCCGCTTTCTCATCAGACTGTGGAGCTCCTTAAGTCCGACACGTCTTACCAAATATGCAATTAGCCATACATTTTCGTAAAACGGCCCATATTTGAGCTTTATATAGTTGATTTCTCGCATAAAAAAGTCTCAGAAGTGAATTTAATAATGAAATGGTAGACAAACAATGTATAACTTGGCAGTGTGTATGTGGTTCGCTCAAACCAATCAGCGCGCAGCTCATCTAAATATTCATGAGCATACCATATTTTGGAAAAAAAGCTCTTGTTCCAAATAGAGCCATATTCACAGGGTAGTTAAGGACCCATAAAATAGCATTTGAGCAATATTCAGCCAAACCAATGTTACATACCCTATTAGGAGACCTTAAGGAACAGTGTGAAATACCCCATAAAATCATTCTATCACCCCTTTAATGTGGGGGACTTTAACACTTAGAAAAAACAAAAACTCATTAAAAAAAGTGTTTTTGACTTTCCAAGCTGAAGCGAACTAGCCTGGGAAAACCCTGACGAACTTCCAGCAAATTTGAGATTTGCTCTGCAAGTCAGTCTGGCCAAGAGCCCATTCAAGCCTATTTCCAATTTTTCCAAATCGAGGCACCAATCACAACTGTTGAGGCAGGCTTTACACGATGACGATAGCGCAGTGACGGTGAGCAGCTTTTTGTTTACATTCAACATGACGGCCACCGAAGCGCAGCAACCCGTTGATGCCGCTGTCACTGCTACGTCACCCGGATCGTTGGTCTGATTGGTTGAAGGACTATCCAATTGCACCCAGAGGCATTTGAGCAGCATCCGTTGGTGACGCCCCTTTGGAAATGAGCTGTGAATGAAGCTTTCCCAGGCCCACTCTCAGTTACAACTGAGAAGGGTCTGGTGTCAACCAGGCTAGAAGCGAACACTCCTGCAGTTGCTTTAAGCTATTCTACACACAGTAATACTAACACGCTGTTGTGTTTATCACAGCATAAGATGCCGCAGAGATGCATACCTCCATGGCGTTGGTCAGCATCCTCGTCAGTCTGAATGGGATCTTTTCAGGGAACTTCTCTCTGGTCATGGCGACCTGTTGTATGTTGTAATAAGGGTCAGTCTCGGATAAATGAAAAAAAAGAATCTGTGGATAACGTTTTGAAAGAAAATCTCCTCTTACCTCAAAACAGTCTCCAAAGTCAATGTGGAGGATCTTGCCGCTTAACCGATCTAACATCAAGTTAGAGGGATGCCTGGAGAATAGAAACAGGATAACTCATTATTATTATTCTTCTAACAATGTGTTGGAAATAATGAAAGACTTCAACCTTTTGGCTGATAAACTCACCTGTCACCCAGTCCGAGGATGTAGCCCACCATGGACATCACAGCCAAGGAGCGTGTGTAATTGGTCCTCCTGTCAAACCACACCTGGAGGAGAGACAACATCTGCATTATGAGAGCTCTTCTAGTAAATGGCACAGAAATCTCTGGCGGGCAGCTTGATACAACTTTCCAGACACTTGAACATGCAGAACATCAGGAACACAAGGTACTAATGTTCCTAAAATGGATTCAATTTGAAGGTTTGTTAAGTCCTGCTAAGTCAGTGGTTTTGAAAGTAGGACACACAACCTCAGGGAAAACAGTTTAATTTAAATTCTACTGTATTTACCTAAAATATTTAGAAAAGTGAGAGACTGGATTAGGGGTGGGAATCACCAGAGGCCTCACTATACGATATCATCACGATACTTATGTCACGATACAATATTATTGCAATTTTAAACATATTGCAATATTCTGCGATATATTGCAATTTATGATGTTTTTTTTCAACTTCAATTTTTTCCACAATTTCAAACAATGTCCCAAAAAGGAAACTTTGTCAACATCTGTTTTATCTAAAAAGATACATTTCTTTGTTTGTTCATCTCACTTCAATTTTATTGCTGCAAAATGGGATTGTCAAGTGGACAACTGACCAACGCATATATAATAAAATATCGATACTTGGCGTCTGTGTATCGATACAGTATTGGCACGGAAAAATATCACGATACTATGCTGTAGCGATTTTCCCCCCCACCCTTAGACTGGATACTCACTATGTTCCCTCTGCTAGTCCAGCCTCTTGGAAAAATGTCAATTCATGGATATGTATGATATCTTTTCTATCACTGAACACTCTTGACATTTTACCCAAGAAGCACTGAAATGTGAGGATGTATGCTGAAAAGATCAAGTACGCTCAATCATCGTCCACTGTGCTGACAGAATAAAGAGGCAGAGTTTCTCACCTCAGAGCTGGGGCTCTTCAGCCACAAGAGCTTGGCCAGGTCGTCTCCAGCCGTGTTGTTGACGGCGTGTTCAAACACCTCCACCTTCTCCATCAGTGTCAGGTGGTCGTAGTCTGGGGCCATCTGAAATACACAAAACCCATTACAAAAGCACACTTCAAATGTGGATAAATATATCATGCTGCGAGTTTAGACAAGTTAAATTCAGGAATCATTAATGCCAGTTACAAGGGAACGATACTGGATTTTGCATTTCAAATGAAAAGTCAAACAACTTTATGGTGCATAAATATGAGGCCGCCAGAGAGCACTGAAAAACAGCAACATTTAAAGACTCCTCAAAGTGAATGGAAGAGCTCAAGGAATGTATTAAAAAGGATAATGATTCATATTTTTAACCTGATGTGCTTTTGGAAGGTTAGTATATTATTTTGTGAATTTAAGATCAATTATGTTGACAGACTCTTCATTCCGAATGTTTACTGCGTTGATACCTACTACAGTAAAATAAAAATTAATTCAAGTGATGGATATATTGGCGGAAGTAACACTTTAAGTTTAAATGAACTGTAAAGTTTTTGGGTTTAGAAAGAAACACAGTGAAACTCCCAAAAACTACAATCTATCATTGTCTCCCTCTCCCATCTTCTTCATGTTTTATCTAAAACTGATTAATGGCCTCGCTGATTGACTGGTCAGCTTAATATCTTGCCATTTAGAATGCTTAAACTGAATGCAACGTATCATTAATAACGCTATTAGTCAATTGAAAATCAAATTCATCTTATTGAAAACATGTCAGCAAAAAAAAAAGAAAAGTGTGTACATGGCCAATTTGTTCTCACATCTGAGTGAATTTAGCATGTCCCAACTCCACAGGACACTGATTCAATTGGTTCAATCCCTGTTATTTTATTCTGTGATTACAACAACTGACAGAGGGGCTGAGAGTGAGTGACATTTCCTGCTTGTCTGGTCATAGTCAGTCATCCTGTTGACCAGTAAATCATTTCACAATTGGACAAGATGTCATCATCCTATTTTGGACCAATTGCACTTGATCTCCAGCCCTCAGCCTTTCTCCCGTAGCCTTGATGTTTCGTCTTCAGTGTAGAGTTTTCAATCAAACTACTCTCTGTAAGCATTTCGCACAGCGAATGTCTTCCAAGGTGATCGATTTCCCCAAAGGTTTAAGAAACCCATTTCAAAATAATTTATGATGATTCTTACAGGTAAATATCATATTCACTGTATTAAATAGAGAGTTCGCGCTCATTCCCTTTTTTGGAATAATACAGTTTACTTAAATAAAGTTTACCTTGATTTTCAAATATTTTCCTCAGCACTAACCAAAACCTACTCCAGTAAAATTGCAAGAAAGATTTGTGGAGACATATCTCATTTCTTGTTGTTTTCATTTATGCCCCTTATTGTTGAAGTCTCTGCTCCTATTTGTGTTTTTGTTTCTTATCTATGCCTAGTTAATAATTGTACTACTAAAAATTCAATAAAAACATTGTTGAAAACAAAATAAAAAAGACCTTTTACAAAAAAACAAATTAAAAAAAAAATATGTAATCTGATGCACTTTCATTTCCTGTAGTGACATTTTAGTGAGGACGATTATGTAGAGTATGTGTGTGCTCTCTATGCCTAATTGAGCATTTCTCAGGCAGAGATATCTAGTTAATTCATGACAATTAAGCACCTGTGAATGTGTTGTCATTAAAGAGTAATGAAAAAAGATGCTTCCTTAGCTTTGATCAATCTATTTAGTATTTAGTGTGGATGCTTTATATGAAAATAACAAATGTACATACATTTCATGAATGAAACACCTGTTGGCGCAAAACAGTGAATAACATCCAAGGACATATGCTCATTTACACACACACACACACACACACACGTATTTAATAACATAGCATAATTCAAATCCGTCCTGGGAATGTACTGTAATTGTTTCACACATGTTGCTAGGTGAGTTAACTGAGATTGAAACGGAGAAAACTGTGCTCCAATAATGTAAACAAACATGTGTAGGCAGGAAAAGCATATGCAGTCTGTTTTCGGTTATTAAAAGGCAGAAAGGAGAAACCTAATGGTTGATGTTAGTGGTTCCTCACCCTGAGCATGATGCGATGTTCAATGTTGAGCAAAATCTTTTTCTTCTCTCTGTAGTCTCTGATGAGGGCATGCAGGGTGTCACAGTGGGGCACCCAGCCAATCAGGCCTGAGTTGGTGGATAGGGGGATCACTGCGTAGCGCTGAATGCTGGTGAATGCAACATACAGCAATAACAATCACAAACAAATGCACAATTCATTGTCAAGGCTTCAATACTTTTTTTAACTTCATGTCCACAACTGTGAGAGTATGAAAGTGTGTGTGCTCAAAACGTGTGAAATGTACCATACCTCAGACTGTGTGTGTGTGTGTGTGTGTGTGTGTGGGGGGGGGGGTAAACATGACTGTGTATCTACCTGAGGTTCTTGCGTAAGGACGCAGGGTCGTTGGCCAGAAGTGTGTTAACCAGACCAAACAGCTGCATGACTCTCTCATCCTGCCTCAGGTCCTCATGGCCCTTCAACAGGAACATGAACTCATGGCCATTGCTGCCTGCAGAGGGCGCCACAAACAAACAAACACTGCTGAGGCATTGCATAAGAAACATTATATGGTTGGATTTGGCACTACTGGCTGTTTTCTCCAGGGTGCTCGCCTGCTGCTGTGCAGCTGCATCTCCATTACCTTCGCCTGAAGCAATGTCTCGGAAGTTTGAGCAGGCAGTAAGTGACTTCATATGAACCCATATTAAATCACTTTTATAGTAAGCTTTGTCCCAATAATCCCTCACTTAATGGTCAACCTCGGTTTGGAATGGCACTCCAAAGAGACATATATGAGGGGTTGTGTTATAATCACTCTGCCATAGAAAAAAGAACCCCACAGAACAAACACATGGCTTTATAAATGCATACTGAAAGTACCTTGTGAAGTTCACATGCAGTGCTGTTGACTGCGGCAACTGGAAAATATGTATCTATGACCTGGATGAACTGTGCCGTCAACTCAATCCTCTTATGCAGAAGTAAGTAAGTTTTCAGCATGACAGTGAGGAAAATGTATTTAACTCATCTGAAGTACATATGATGTCACTTATCTAATTGTTCCACTATCTTATACTGTCCTCAGTATTCTCAACAGACCACATCACAATGATTTCACTGTAATTATCATACTACCTCTAATGGAGTTAACCGATTCTTCCAGTGGAACGAGTCAAACAGAGTCCTCAGTCTCCTCCTAATGACAATCCCAGTAAGCAATGTATTGTGTGTCACTAGGGGGACAGAGCACTGACAGTAAATCTAAGCAGCCTGCAGTGGGTGACAGGTCTTAATCTGAAGTCTTGCTCCAGAGGTCAGTTGATATATTGGCTGTAATCTTTTACAGAGTACGTTGTGTAACACTGATGGGATACATCAGAACAATGTATCACATTGTGCAGTGGAAAAGAGTGAAGTAGGGTGAACCATTTGTGATTGATAATCTGAGGATATCGCTTCAAGACAAGGTGACTTTACAGTGCTGTACCATTTTAGAAGCACTTTGGTCTTGTATTTTACATCAAAAAGCCGAGTAGGGGATAAAATGTCAGAATTATTTATTTCTGTATTCAAATGAATGCCAATGGAACGGTGTTGGAAGAGGTTTCCTGACAAATGCACAATTTCTCTCAGGATATAATCTGAAAAACAATACATGACTCATGACGTGAGCTCCCCGGCTATTGAGTTTTTTTAAAAAGTAGTTTTTTTTGTGTGTGGTGGGATTCATTATGGTATTAAGTGAATCACAGGTTTAACACAAGACTTTGCCATGACTGATGCATTCAAAATGAATAGTGGCCTTGGAGCTGTTGGTGTTTGGGTAAAGATTCTATTAATATTGAATTTTCTCTAATGCGATGGCCCACGCCTGCTGAAAGCATACAACTCTGACTTCAGATATTGTTTAATTTATTTTCCTAATATAATGGGTTCAGAGCCACAAGGCCTGTGCAATTTTCTCCTAATCTTACCCATGATGGTGAGTTTGCGTGGGCGCTGCTTGGAGGTGATGACCTGCAGGGAGGCGGCGATGGACTGGATGCGGATGATAGGCTGGTTGGGGTCATAAGTGCCTGGTACTGCCAGCTCCAAGTCCCGGCACATCAGCAGCTTTGGAGACACATATTGTAGCTCCAGGGAGGTCAGCTGCATGGAAAGTTGATGAGGTGGGAAGAGGCAATTAGTTTGTAAGTCTGATGTGTTAAAAAAGAAAAAGAAAAGAAAAAAAAGAAAAATAAACTAAACCTGCACTGCACTGGCAAAACAGCTCCTGTCAACAGTGCCTTATGTTACAGACATTGGTTGTTTTAAGTTGTTTAATAAATCACTCTGTGTGTCTATCATAAATGCATTCTCTGCTTGTTTGCATTCAACCATCAGTGATTTAAACAGCATAATTGTTGATGTATGGTTGCCTTATCACAGCCTCAACCTGCTCTAGGTCTGCTGTTTGGATGCATTATGGAGAGTGTTTATTTCTATGTTAATGCCCAGAGGAGGAATAAAATGCTCCCAGCATGTTATTATATTGCTGTATGCATTTCATGCTGCTTACTGTAATGTCACAGCAGGGAGCTTCCCTGACGGCAGGACCATGCCACAATGTCAAATAGTGTTGCTGTCTCCATTTGCTATGTGAAATGAGGGAGCTCCTGAAAGAACTGTTTTTAGTGTAATTCTTCAACAACGCAATGATTTCTGCGAGGAACGACTATCAGTTTCATTTCATCTTCACTGCAGAAGCAACAAGACCTGGTAAGCCATCTACTCAGAGGGCGTTTGTAAGAGTATTTAGCTACTACGTATATTGGAATCTTCGGTGAAGGACAAAGTAGTTTAATTATCAAGAAAACGGTTGTCTGCTACTGAGTGCATGATATTAAAAGGAGTGGTGCTACTACTACTATGATGTTCTGCCATTCCTCTTTGACTTCATCATCCCTCTGTCTCATCACATATTTCAACATCTTTCAACACTATTTTTGGCATCTTGTTTGATGACTTCACCCAGAAAGGGAAGAATGAAAGAAGTCCCTTGTTTCTCTATCATTATCTTCTAATATATGCCACTTTACATGACTAAGAGACAGAATCAGGACATGAAAGGCAAAATATACTGTATCTCATCACATCTGATAAGAGATTGGAATGGACATAGGAATGCAGAACTAGTAGGATGTCAGCTCTAATTTCCCCAGGAGCCTTACTTAGGAGTATTACGTCCATGTACATACAGTAATCGCAGAATGAGGTTTATACAAAACTAGTACAACAGATTCAGTGCAGTGACTCTATAGTTTCACTCACCTGTGGCAGCTGTTTGGAGATACGTCTAAATACATGGTAGTAGAGGTCCCAGGCCTGCGTCAGGTCTTTCACGTTTCCGGAGCGCATGTACTTCCTGCACCAGTCCTGAGCCTCCATCAAGTCCCTGCCGTAAGCCTGTAGAATGGAGTAAGACAAACACACTCTGTCCCTGTCCAATGACTCATTCAATTAAACGAATATGGTTTGCCACAGCAGGACTATAAAACTGAATGTCAAGGCAATAAACATCACTGTTCCAACTTGATTAATCCAGGATTTCAGTAAGTATTTTGTTTTTAATAGCGCACATCTGCATCGGCAACCTGAGTGGAAACATCTGAACAGAGAGCCTGGGTCACTGGCACGACTTGTAGCTGTGAAGTCAGTAGTCCTGTGTACAAACTCACACTTCATTTGTGGTGATTAAATGTACAGAGTTCATTTTACAATGCCTACAAAAATATGAACCCATTGTTTAACAGATTTGATTTAATGACGCTTTTTTGACACTAATCAACAGGAAAATATCTAATAACGGATGTAATTCAAGTACATATATTAAGCCCATTATTGTTTCCAGCTCTCAGGAAGTAAATGTTCCTTTAGTGAATTTGTATTTGAGTTTCCACTGAATGTCACAACAAAAGATGAAAAAAACCACAGCCTAATTTGTGGTTTAATTTTTGCACACAACGAGACTGCCGTGCAACTTTTAATCTATGTTGGACAGAAGACATGAAGACGCTTTAGTTTGTGGTGTTGCACAAAACAAGACTAAAGTCAACCCCAATATGGGATGGCACGTACCTGGTTAAAAGAGGTCTCTTTGAGGGTCTGTGGTCCCCTCTCCATCATGGCATGTAGTGGCTCCAGCACAGCAAACATGCCCTTGACGTTGCGCTCACCAAAGTAAAGACGTGACGCCTCTTCAAGGCCCTCGTGCCACATCTCGTGCCACAAGATGGCCACTCGGATAAGCTCTTCACTCACCTGGATGAAGAAAAACAAAGATGAAAAGGTCAGACTGTTTTCTGATACTGCCCCTTAAACCTCAGAGGTATAAGATATCAGGCACCTGGTCTTCATGGATAATACAGTATCTACATTTTTGATTACTTTAAGCTTTCTAGATAACAAATATGACATTTCTAAAGAAAAAAAAGGAGAAAAACTAGTTTAAGCCTCTGATCCCTCAGACAACCGACAACACAGTGCAGTGCAAATCAGAAAGCACAAATACCTGCAATGCAGCAGTGGCAGAACTTTATTTATTCTTTTCAGAGCCTTTTGACAGTACCGTATACAGTAGTGGCAATGGAAGCAGTTGTGATTTTCTGATTCAGATTGACAGACATTTCTAATGCAACTTTCTTTTTTAATCGGACCAAACACTAAACTTGAATGTGGGAGAAAAATAAGGAGACTCTTGTCTCTTGAGCTCTTGTTCTATTAATTCATGTCAGGAAAGGTAAAAAAAAAAAAAAAAAAAATTCTTGGTTAATGGATCCACAGTTACAAACCTTTTTGAATTTAAGGATGATAAATAGAAACAATTAAATCTCTGTACCATGATGGCCTGCTGAACCAGTGTGTTGCAGTGTTCACACATGTTCTTCAGGATCTTGTTAGCAGCATTGTGGCGGGCTGTTGTGGTGGACTTGGAGGCCACAGTCAGCGGGTAGATCAAAGCCTGGAGGGGAACACAGAACAATCCAACAATCTCTGACAGTACTTCTTTGAGTTACCACAGGAAATGTGTCCTTGGTTAACATCAGCAGTAGTGTGAGCAGACATACTTGAGGATGATACCGTCCGATGTCTGTTAGCAGCTGGTGGATGAGGCGACCCACCAGGGCTCGAGGAGTGTCAATTCGAGCTATGAGCTGAGGGATCACCTGCACAGGCAGAATGATAATGATAACGAAATAGAAACTCAGTAACCGGTGAAATATAAAATATAGTGTGTGTGTGTGTGTGTGTGTGTGTGTGTGTGTGTGTGTGTGTGTGTGTGTGTGTGTGTGTGTGTGTGTGTGTGTGCATGTTTTACCTGGAGCCAGGTGTCTATTTGAATGGTCTTGATACCCTCCACCAGGGCTTCATTCACCTCAGGCCAATGACCGTAGTCAAACCACAGAGTCAGAACCCTGAACAATACAAACAATAAAAGACTAAATTAAATCTGAATCTTTTCTTGCCTAATAATTAAGGATAATGACATCACAATCAACCACTAGAGGTCCTCCTATCCCCACACAACATGTCTGCTGGGTGCCCATGAATATGGGTACCGTTTGGTTGGTTGTTTGGACTACTTGCCCAATGTGTGTTACAGTCATTTAACACACCTTAGTGTGTCCTGCAGGTTATTGCCTCTGGACAGGGAAATGGAGCGGAAGAAACCTTGAACAGCAGGAACTGTGTAGAGGAGCAACGTCTTTGAGAGGTCCTGTGGAGGGACAGCACACGGCAGATGCTTTTTAATGCAAAAAAAAGAAAATAAATAAAAAGCTATGTTGGAGAACATACAGCACTGTTGGTGTTGACTGTACGTGGGGATGGCAAGGTCTGGACAGTCATTGTCATTTTTCTATCATTACCGGGGACAGCAAACATTATGCAAAATTTGATAGAATTTTTGCAGTGTATTTTTGTTGTTGTGTCTTTAAAATGATGCTTTCTGAGTAATTGTTTCTACCTTGGTTGGACTGGGAGAAGAGGAGAACACTGAATGGCCGATGAGGATGGGTGTGTAGAGGGCTTCATTCTCTGTGACTCTCACCTCATTGACCTTTTTCTGGCCGGGTGAGGGCACAGGACTGTGGTCAGTGCTGTCGACCTCGCTGTCGCTGTTGCTGGCTTCACTATTAGCACTGGCACCACTAGCGTGTCGCAGTTTCTTCTTCTCGTCACGTCCTTGGTTCTGGTGTTTGTAGTGCAGCACTGCCTCAAAGTTCATTACCGCCCAGGCATGCCAAGCCTGCAGAAAGATGGTACAAACTGAGTGAAACTGGATTTCTAAGAAGAGGTAACTGGAAATGACTTGCACGTTTGTTCATGGTGAAATTTTCCAGTTTACTGAGGGACAAATATCTCCCAGGGGGCTGTAATTATTCTCATCCAAACATTCAACTGATCCAAAGAGTTGCCGTAGGTGAGGATGGATGGGGAGAGGGGTATGTTGATATCGTGACATCTCTGTAGCCTGCAGCACAGGCATGAACAAGAAAAGGCAGAGTTGTTCTCAGCTCTTCCATCACCTCATATCTCTAATCAGGGTTTCTACAGGTTTCACCAAGTCAAAGTTAAGACTTCTTAAGACCTTTTTAAGACCAAGATGAATGAAATTTAAGACCTATATCACGACATAAAAAAAGAAAATCAGATGTCAGAGTCCGGAAACATTGTCTTAAACAATCCCCCTTTTTCCTCATTGGCATTATAGGACTGGTGTCTAGATTGGCTGCAAAATAAGTTGCATGTTGGTCTCAAATTATATTTGGATAGCGACAGAAAGAACTACAAAACCACAGAATAAAAAATAAAAAAAACATTCTAAAGCGCTGCAGGAACATTTCAATGAGCATTAGAAGTAGTGTTACATTGACGTAGGAAAATTAAAACCTGTTAAAAAAATATTTAATAACTAGAACACAATACTTCAGCAAATGTAAGACTTTTTAAGGCCTAAAATTTTGATTTTGAAATTTTAGACTTTTTTAGACTTTTTAAGACACCGCGGAAACCCTGTCTAATGCATCAGAAGAGGCACATATAACAATCTGATGAGCAAAATAAATGAGCCATGGACAGACAAAAAACTAAAACTAAACAATGTTATGACATGTTTTGTACAAGGGCAATACAGTGGGTTCTAAAGTTTTCCTGGTGACACATCAGTGTCATGGTAACCTCCTGCTGACAAAGCTGGGATTTTACTGCGGGCAGAGAGTCAAAAGTGAAAGGTTAGAGTTAAAAGGGAGATACTGACCTTGTACCAGTTGCGGTCATGCTCAGTGGAGTGGTTGTAATACTGCAGAACCTTGGGGATGGTGCTCTCGTTGATGCCCTGCAGACTGAGCTGCCACTCTCCCAGCTTCAAGAAACATCTACATAAAGAGGAAAAATTATCATTTAAATGCCAGCTTTTCATCCCACCAAAATATTAACATTTCTACTTGCCCAACCTGGTGTAGCAAAGGTTATTTGACTTATTAGTCTCCAACCAACATGTACAAAGCTGCACCCTAACAATGAAGTGGTACCCAATCAATGAAGCTCCGATTATAAGCACTTGAAATATATTCTGTAAATAATAAAAACACTGACATTTTCTGCCGATCACAAGAAAAAGAAAAACAATTTTGAGACCATAAAAGTTACCGAGGTCAGAGGGCAATGTTGTAAATAGAAGCTCTGCAGTAACTTATTCAGTGACTACATGACAACATTAGCAAAGAGGAAAGTCACAAAGAAACATTACCATGAGTTTACAACCATGCCTATGTTGTTATTGCTTATAGAGTATGCAGTGACATTCTGTACATCCCAAGGGCAGTCCATTACAATGGAGTGAGATAATGATACAAGACTTGGATATCATGCAGGCATTCATCAGAAGTATCACTACTGATAGCAGCAGTGCATTTATGTGCTCTAAGGTTCTCAGGTCACATCTAGAGATTTTCAATTATCCAATTCACTTTTCCTTTAATTTAACTCAACAGTGACTTCTGTGACATCCATGTGGTTGACCAATCCATCATCCTCACAAACACAGATGTTTACAGGCAAATAGTCAAACTAGTTGTGTTTGGCGGGGCCAAGACATACAGTATAATGTACAAACAACTACTTGCCAGCAACTGGCAAGCACTGTATTGTCGACTCATCCGCCAGCAGTCTGAATACTGTTTGCAGAGCAACTCCAATAAACGGTCTTTCAGGATTACGTAAAAAAATCCTGAAAAAAAAAAAAAAGAGTGCTTTTCCATGCGAGCGTACAGTTTGGGTTAGACGTGTTACCAGGTTATATTTTAGGGGGAGAAGCAGGACGAGGATGGGGTGTTTGGGGACATTGAAACATGTGTTATGTTGCTGTTGTTTTTTTTGGAAAGGAGAAACCAGGGTTATTAATCTTAAGTAAAATAGCAGTGACATTACACTGGATTCATTGGAGAGAGAGTGGAGGCCTCCATGTGATTGTGTGTCTGACTGAGCAGTCTAGGTGTGCTCCATACCACACAGCCGACCTGTATTCACAAAAGTGTGTCAGCACGTCTGGAGAGGATGCGTCCTGACTGACATTATACAGGTGTTTTCCCCAACATGCATTCCTCAGACAGACAGAGTCACTGTCTGAAAGATGCAAAAGTGAAAGAGCCCCTTCTGCCTGTTGTCACGCTTGTGTGTTGTCATGTATGATTTATGAGATTGGGGGTGTACATGACTGGTGTGTGTTTGTGCACAAGGCCAGATGAGACGACTGTATGATTTACTGTACATAGGAGTATACCCGTCTGCTTCCAGGTTGCACCCCTTGCCTGTTTTGGGTCTTTTGACCAACACAATACACAATGCAGTGCAGTCAAATTGAAAAAGTAATCGTTCTCTCTCCTGCGCAGGCAAGCAGCCAACATTCAAACCTAAATGAGACAGCTTTAGATATCCTCCTCAAACATTTCCATGAGCCCACAAGAGCATGCAAACAACTTCTTTAAGACTTTGAAGTCATTCCAAGCTATTTTGGGAGATACAAAACTTTCCATTCTCTAATCCCCTAAATCAGCGTTATTTAAATGTAACCTTATCCAAAAATCTGGTGTTGTGTTGACAACTGCTTGAAACAGACTTCACACTGCATCGTATGCCACAAGGAGGTGAGTTGATGATAGTGGAAAGGTGCCAAGGCTGTGCCAGGGCTGTTGATGAGAGCTGAAGATCACAACACCTAGTCAAAGAGGTGTAGGTGCAAACCAGCCGCACAGTTGAAGAGACACACCTGGTCTGTGATACCTGTAGGCACTGTGCCATGTTTGGGTTGTGATAAGTAGTGTGTGTTTGACAAACTGCCAAAAGGGATCGTTTTATTGACAGGTCTGAGGTGAGACATTCAGAGAATTTGGACAGCTTTGAAAAAGACCACAATACAAGACGCCAATGAACTGGTAAAAAAGGTGGTATGCCAGATCAGGTCATGCTCATGAAAAACAAGCAGAATACACTGTTCACGAGCCTGTGTGTTTACAACAAAAGGGCAGAAAATACATGACGTTACTTCAGCGTGTTGCTTTTTGTTTTCTCAATTGTGCTGGAGTGGGTGTATAGAGGCTGGCACAGAGGTACTTCTGAGATTAAATACTACTGAACCACATCAAAATGCATAATGACACAATGGCATTACTTCGCGTGAATTTGACTTTCCCTAAGAAGCTTCACTAGTGATATGTACCAAGAAACGAAAGCAATGCAGTCAACATTATTTGTGCATCCATCTGAAGAGATAAAATTGGAGTTTTCTTCAAAGCATGCAGTGTTTTCAATTTATCTTAATACTTGAACTGGTTAAAGCTAATTCATTATTTGCTTGATTTATATTACATGTAATGAAATAAGAAGACTTTACATGTAAGCTACTACATTTAAATTTGATGATTTTTGCTCCCCTCCTTCTGTCCTTCTGTAATAGGAACTCAAACTGCTTGCTGTATTGAATATAATTACTATCACCTTTCTTTCAATGGTTAAATTCCTATGTTAGGTTAGCAGTTAAAAGCAGCCGGTGCTGAGAACTGTTCACTAAAACCTATCCTCCAAAGAAGAGCATCTCCATTATTTGTCTACATTAACTTACTCCACTCATACATGCTACTTCTGAACCTAGCCTACATGACTGATATCCAATTACATTTACTTTATGGCAACATAGTTTATAGATGTCACTTGGCTCTGTTAAAATGTATTGGACCACAAGGTTGTACAGGTTGTACTGATCAGTCTCTGGCGCGCCCGGATGAGGAATCAAGAAATAATGTCAAAACTACTTCGTAGTAATTTATAACTCAAAGCATCAAGATATCAGACTGAGACATTTATCTGTTTTCTTACCAGTTTTCCTACCAGTCTACTGAATACAGTACTTAAATACGTTTTGAAGTAAGCCTTAGATGGAGATCAGATCATAGCTATCATTTGTTTTGCATTTTAAGGTTTACTCATATTTTGCAAGTTATCTTAATGAAATGACATGCATTTTGGACCATCCGTCATTAAAAATGAAAATGTCTGCACGATGGCTATGTCGACACTTGATATCCACCATAGGCCTTTTTCACAGCAGAAAGTTTGACTTGTTATAGTAAGAAAAGCACATGTGTTACTAACAGCATTAACAGTGAGTCAGCATGCACAATACCAGGACCCTGAAACTGAAGCAACTAAATGCAATTCAGCCATCATTAATTTTATTATTTACACCTGTGCTTTCCCTACTGTGACATGGGAAAAAGTTTTCTGTGAAAAAGGCTCATTAGGTGGTGAGCTGCTGCTGCTGCTGCTACTGTGCTTACAGAAAAGTACAGACCTGGCCATCAGTTTGTGGAGCTCCAGCTTGTGCTGTTGGTCCTCAGCTGCGATGGCGTGTTGGGCTTGCTGCTGCATCCCTTGCACAAAGTGCTGCATGTGCTGGAAGGCATCAATCTGGAGAGATACAAAACAAATACCAACGGCAGGTAAAGACTCAGCGTCTTGCTCTTTAGAGCAAGACGCTTGTCTGTTTTGGTCCTTTCTGAAACCCCTTTGAATTAAATACAAGAAAGTGATTTGTGATAAACAGTGAACCGATTGTGCTAAATTGACTAGCAAAATGATATACTATATTTATCTGCCTGTCTTGATAGAAGTGGCACAACTACATGTTGTTTGTTGTCATTCGGTTACGGCTCCTACAGAGCCAACTGTCCAGTCTAATGCAGTCAAGCCCAACAACAATGAGCATTCTTTTCTGTCCATATCAGTGTTTCTGGACTCACCAGTGGCTCACTGGGAAAAATCCTCTGCTGTCATGGTTACACTGTTTTTTATTACTTGAACTTACATTACCTTTATTATGACTGTGACATGATGTCTGATCTGAATAAAGTAGAGGCAACCTGTACTACATGCCATGCAGCTTGCACAGATTTGGGATGTTGTCCACAGTGGAGAAAATAAGAGACAGCTATACTCTGAGCATGAGACAATATCCAGATTGCATTTTTGCTGTGGCCAGCATTTTGGATCTTTTTCAAATTAAGTTCTAGAGTTCTATCATGTATGATTACCCTTTACAATGATATATCAGGAATAAAATTAGAAAAATGACTGAAGAATTTGTCTGTACCAGAAACTGCTCAGGCTCTGATTTGTAGGTGCTTTACTTCTTATCCATTATCCCTGATAGATGACCCACTATTGCATGGTTTTCCCTCAATAGCACCCCATTAATGGCAAGTGTGATGAGTGAACAGTGGATATGTCCTTTCCAGCTGTGTGTGTGTGTGTGTGTGTGTGTGTGTGTGTGTGTGTGTGTGTGTGTGTGTGTGTGTGTGTGTGTTTATATATTCTGATTTGTCTGGTGAGCAGTGCAGCTGGCTCGTGCAACAGCAACGCTTACGCTTACCTAAGTCCCCTAATGAGATCTGCACTCTGGAGCCACAAACACTATTCAACACCTGGCAATAAATGTGGGTGTGTTTATGTGTGTTAAGGGGTGTATATACTGTATGTGAATAGGCGTGTGTGTGTGAGTGTGTGCACGGTAGACAAATGGCACAAGGCAGAGCACTTCAATCCCAGGCTGCTCTGATGACATATACTTTGAAACCTACAGTATAATCCTAGGTCACCACTGCTGGTAGTTGGAAGTTTGGCGGGTGTTTTTGTGCTTAATGCTCTGCCATAGAAAGCACTAATCGTTCAGAACAAAACACTAACATTTATGAGTACTAGTATTAAGTCGTGACCCCCCTTCCCAAAGTCTCCCATCCATCCTCATCCAAGGATTATAGGCCCATCGCTCTCACCTCTCTTTTAGTTGAATCACTTGAGCGGATCATTAAAACACACATCATTAACTGTAGACACGCCCTTGACCCTTTACAATTTGCCTATAGATTTGGGAGGGGGACGAACGATGCCATTGCAGTGCTTTTAAATTATCTGTATACCCACCTGGAGGGCTGTAAAACGCATGCTCGTGTTTTATTTGCGGACTTTTCCTCAGCATTCAATACAATCCACCCACACATTTTAGCAAACAGACTTAGAGACATTTTCCAGCTAAACCCAACATTAATTAAATGGATTTTGGATTTCCTGAGTGGGTGGCCACAAAGAGTAAGGGTAGGAAACACATTATCTGGGGTGCGCTTTACCTCAATTGGGACACCACAAGGTAGCGTCTTGTCACCACTGCTCTATATATTGTACACTGACTGTTGTCGTAGTAGTTACCCAGGACTTCATATAATTACATTTGCAGAGGATACTGCTGTGATTAGTTTACTGCTCCATTCCCCCCACAACTGACGCGCGCGCACACACACACACACACACATTCACACGCACTTAATATTACAAGATTTTCCCAATTAATATAACAGCCAGTGCTCATTACATTGTCGAAAGAAGGGTGGTTTAATGTTATGCTTCAAGTTTACTGTGAATTTTAACTAATACAAACTAAAAATGGATTTCTTTTAATTTTATTATTATTATTATTATTATTATTATTATTATTATTATTATTATTATTATGTTTACTTAACATATGCTATTTATAGCTTCAATTTTATGTTTTTATATTATTTATGTTTGTTTTTTCTAAGGCTTTTTATCTAAAGAGAACCTACTACACTAAATATAAATCTTTCTATGTGGAACTATTATTATATAACAGTTACCTCATTTTTAATAATCACAAAACACCTTTGAGATCCTGGTGGGACTGATTAATTAAGTTTGACTATACAATCACAAGGCTGGTTGCAATTTAAATTTTCTTTTTTACAGATGTAGTTTGTTGGTGTTAATGTTTCTCAGGCTGTTTCCCCCACAATGTTAAATTAATTAGCCGTTTATGTCACTAATGTTCCTGTAATTTAAACCCTCCCTATCTGGCATATTTGAAACTCTGATTCTTGCCTAATGTTGCACTAAAAACTTTCAAATACAAGTAATAACCATCAGAACTCTTTAAAAGCTGATATGTTGCCCTTTTCTGTTAATCTTTAAAAAGCACTACCTGTACTTTTGTCACGTATGATGACATTCACAGTATATAGGACTTATAGAAATGCAACAACAAAAATGTACAAAATGTTATTTATAAACCATCGAGTCAACACAACACTCTTGCTCTTACCTTGCGGTTACTCTTCCACATGTACTTCATATAAGCGTAGGTGACATGTGGGTGGGCTGTGGGCAGCGGGTGATCAAGTTGCTTGGAGGGGTCGACACCCAGAAGGAGCACCAGGGTCTTATGGGCCAGTGCCTGCAGGGATTAAGAGGGCAACAGAGGCAAAAGGAGCAAATGAAGGAAGGTTTACAGTTTAATAAGAACCCAGAAGGATTTTAGGAACCCCAAGACAATACAAGCATGAGTAACTTCTACCTTGATAAGGTTTGATTAAGATTTTTTTTTAAAAGAGTGAAAAATAAAATAGGTTAGTGCATGAGTAAGTGCTAAACATTCCGTAAAGAGAGAACAACAAGACAAAGAAAGACAGAAAGTCTTAGTGGGGTCATTTTTTCCCCCTTGTAATCACATTTCCTGCTATGGTTGATGTTGACAATCACATTCGTTTTTAAGTTACATCATAGTTGGGGATTCTGGCATTTTGTGTGTGTGTGTGTGTGTGTGTGTGTGTGTGTATGCTGAAATGCAACAAGTGAGTAGAAGGAAAAATTGGCCGAGTGTCTGCCATCCTTTGCAATCAATTAGAACAACAGTGAGGTAAAGGATGGAAAATTGCACCACTTAAATTGTGCAGATATGCCGTCTCAGGTTCCTAACAGTGTGATTGACTTCCCTTTTCCGTTTGACCATACTGATTTAATCAAGTCGGATCTATTTCTCCAGGATTCTAATTAATTATGCATGATCAGAATACTGAGGGGATTTGTACAAATATGGCAATGTACTGACCAGGCGGCCGCTCTTGCCACAGAGGCTGGCATACTTCAACCAAGTCCTCATGTCCTCGTGGGGGCTGATGACAAGCGATCTGACCATCAGGATCCTTTGCCAGTCCTCTACGATACGCTGACAACCCTAGAGGAAAACACACCAAAAATCACAAGGATCAGACCGTTTAAACGCATTACCCTTTTGTTGTTCCCTTCAAAGAGAGGAACCCACTCGTTAAACTCAAGAGAATGAGCACACGTGAGAGAGCAGTACAGAAGAAATCCAAGGGGGCTACTATTACTACCAGGGGTCCCTGTCTTAAACATGTCCACATGTGAGTACAGGTTGATGTGCCAGAAAAACAGTATTCTGTATTCATATATTTGTAAGTACCATTAGCATATTTTCTTTATTAAATATCCTCTAACCCTCAACCTTATTGTAGGACCCCCTCGAAAACGAGATGATACATCTCAAGGGGTTTATCCTAATAATAAACAAATTTGAACACATAACACAGTGCTGAAGGGGCAGGCAGACAGTGAAGTAATCCGGCTCTGATGAAAAAAAGCATGCACTGTATAATCCTCTCTGTATGATCTGAATGTAAGCAAATCAACAGGGAGTAGACAAAATAATATTAACATTTCATGAAAAAGGACTTGATTATAATTACAAACACTGCCACAAGGAAGGGTCATATTAGGTTGCATGGCAACTAGCAGAAACAAATGAGGTTTTGAAATCAGTATTGTGCTGATTTACTAGCAGAGTTTGACAGATAATACAATCCATCTTTGTGTTTGGCGTGGTAATTTACCTACTTCAAAGTCCTTTTCATTAAGTGTTGACCTTATCTAAACCTTTTGCTGTATTCCTTAAATGGCAAAAGTATGTCGGGACGAGCCTTTTTGTGAGCTGTTGAAAGCTGAGGCTAGAATTAAATATTACAGTTTTTGAAGTCGGCTTAACATGATGGGATAAGGGGCTGAGTGCAGGTAGAATCTGGCAGAAGCTATGTTCAGTGATTAGACGTTTAGTCTGGGTTTAACTGCAAGAGATTACTGACATCATCCTGCTGAGAAGTTATAAGGAAGTGCCAAATTATCCAGTTGAAGCAACTTGATTGAAAAGAACAGCTCTATATTATTGGGGGCGCCATGGTGGACAAGTGGTCTAAGACGTGTACCATCCTTTTTTCTCACCCATATTTCACGTCTGCCGCCTGAACCACTGTATCGAATAAGAGCAAAAATACCAAAACAAACATACACAACACTGTGTGTCATTGGTATGCCAATTTCAAACCCACTGCCTTAGTCTATGAGTATGAATATTAAGGTCAATTTTCTGCCACAGTTTACCAATGTGTGACTGTTAGAGAATGGGTTAATATATTGAATAGGCCCAATAAAAGTGTGGGTTAAGTAAATTGTTTAAAAATTTGAGTAGAGGAGCACAGGGAACATTAGTAAAGCAAGAGAAGTTGGACCCGATGTCGACCCAACTCTTTCTAGGAGGAAAGTTAAAAAATGTCCCATGATTTGCATTAGTGGAAGCTGAGACACCAAAAAAGAACAGGGAACACAAGAAGATCAATAGTTTAGAACAGCAACCTACAGCTAAGAGTCCAAAATTCAGACAAGTTCTCACAGGGTTAGAAGTGCAAGAACTTTGACACATTTACCGTTTAAGCAGTGGGGTGCAGTATTTCCATACACTCTTTGCCCTACCACTAATCCTTTGATGAGGGAGAGACTGGTATAAAAGACAGGAGCGGGACAGTGACTCCCTGACAGATGTGTGAGGTCAGCCTCCAATAAATCACTAGAGAGAAAAAACCTGTCAGGCATTGCAGACCCAGCTCTGGTGCTGCTGGCCCTGTCTGTTTGCTCAAGAAGACCCTTCTTGATCCTAAATACCTCCTCCAACCAACCTCCATCTGTTTTGAATGGAAAAAGTCAAGACGATCAAGAGTATCTTCATTTACTACACAGGGATTTAAGTATGTGTGTAATGGTTTCATTTCAACAGTCAGGCTGATTTTATAAAATCTTTTGAAATGTCACAAAGAAATTAGTAAGAGTGAGGTGCATTTCTAACAGCTGGGTAATACGAATCGACAGGAAAATATGTTTTTGATGAAAACAAGCAAACAAGTGTTTTTTTTGTCTTGGACAAGTTCTTGGTGCTGACAAATGTCAATGTAAACCCTAAAAAAAACAAAATTAATTTCAAAATACTATAATGCACGCACCGACCAATAGTTCAACTTTGGCACAATATTCTCTCTTACATCGCCCTGAAATGTATTATTGTGTGACTAATGCTTTTACAATGTTATGGAAAAGCATTAGTAATGGAATGCAAATAATGGACAGTCACTCATGTTTGAAGATCATCCATGTGGCTGGCATACATTTACATACACATATTCACTTTGCATCTGTTGCTAAAAAACAGCCTTTAAGAATACTCCAAATTTGACTTTGAAAAAGGTATACTAGAGCCCTCTGGGCAGGCATATGCAGTCTTCAGACAAATACAATCTTCCTGGGCTGTGGTTAAGGTAAAGGATGACACAGGTTTTGGGGATTTTCCAAAATGTCAGAACCATCTGAACAGGAGATGTGAGACAGGAATGCCAACAGGGACTGAGAGTAACTAAGCAGCGTGGACACCAAGGGATCAGGAATGGTGTATCACAGGTCAATGGCTTATGGTTTTTCTGCCTGACTTAATTCTTCCCTCAACATGCACATACAAGGATGAGACCTTTTAAACACATCACATTTTAATTCAGCTGTAAAAATGCCAACATGGCCTAATACTGTTCAAGATGAACTTGAATACTGTTCAAGATGAACTTGAACAGTATTATCTTAAATCGGATGGCATTTGTCTCAAAATCCAAAGACTTGGCAGGTGCCACAATTTTCCCTGACCGCTTGTGGATTTGTGGTTCTTCCACACGTCCTGCTGTCTCATTTAACAGCATGTACAACATTGCAATTCACAAATAATGAAGATAATGATAGTAATCTTAATCAGTGTCAGAAGTAGGAAGAGTTTGGATGGGATTACAGTGTGGGTTACACAAAACAAGCCACACTTTTTCTGAATATTCCTACAAGAGTAATTTCATGCAGGCTATGGCAAGCAAGGCCACAGTTTAATCAAATATGTTCTTATTTTATTTTTAAAGGGCAACTATTATATAGCATTTTCAGGATTATACTTGCATTTTGTGTTTGTACTAGAATGCATTTTGTTAATATAAAAAACAATGCTTTAATGTTAATATATATATATATATATATATATATATATATATATATATATGCATACACACAGTACTGTGCAAAAGTTTTAGGCAGGTGTGAAAAAATGCTTTCAAAAATGGAAGTGTTAATAGTTTATTTTCATCAATTAACAAAATGCAGTGAATGAACAGAAGAGAAATCTAAATCAAATCAATATTTGGTGTGACCACCCTTTGCCTTCAAGACAGCATCAATTCTTCTAGGTACACTTGCACAACGTTTTTGAAGGATCTCGGCAGGTAGGTTGTTCCAAACATCTTGGAGAACTAACCACAGATCTTCTATGGCTGTAGGCTTCCTCAAATCCTTCTGTCTCTTCATGTTATCCCAGACAGACTTGATGATGCTGAGATCAGGGCTCTGTGGGGGCCATGCCATCACTCCCAGGACTTGTTCTTCTTTACGCTGAAGATAGTTCTTAATGACTTTGGCTGTATGTTTGGGGTCGTTGTCCGGCTGCAGAATAAATTTGGGGCCAATCATATGCCTCCCTGATGGTATTGCATGATGGATAAGTATCTGCCTGTATTTCTCAGCATTGAGGACACCATTAATCCTGACCAAATCTCCAACTCCATTTGCAGAAATGCAGCCCCAAACTTGCAAGGAACCTCCACCATGCTTCACTGTTGCCTGCAGACACTCATTATTGTACCGATCTACAGCCCTTCGGCGAACAACCTGCCTTCTGCTACAGCCAAATATTTCAAATTTTGACTCATCAGTCCAGAGCACCTGCTGCCATTTTCCTGCAAACCAGTTCCTATGTTTTCGTGCATAATTGAGTCGCTTGGCCTTGTTTCTATGTCTGAGGTATGGCTTTTTGGCTGCAACTCTTCCATGAAGACCACTTCTGGCCAGACTTCTCCGGACAGTAGATGGGTGTACCTGGGTCCCACTGGTTTCTGCCAGTTCTGAGCTGATGGCACTGCTGGACATCTTCCGATTTTGAAGGGAAATAAGCTTGATGTGTTTTTCATCTGCTGCACTAAGTTTCCTTAGCCGACCACTGCGTCTACGATCCTCAACGTTGCCCGTTTCTTTGTGCTTTTTCAAAAGATCTTGAACAGCACATCTTGAAACACCAGTCTGCTTTAAAATATTTGTCTGGGAGAGACCTTGCTGATGCAGTATAACTACCTATATACTATAATTGTAATACTACTATAATATAATACACCTGACTGCAATCCTACAAAATCCCTGACTTTTTGCAAGTACCAATAAGAATTAATGCTGGTTTGAAGGCAAAGGGTAGTAACACCAAATATTGATGTGATTTAGATTTGTCTTTTGTTCGCTCACTTTGCATTTTGTATATGGATAAACAATCATTTATATTTTTGAAAGTTTTTTCACACCTGCCTAAGACTTTTGCACAGTACTGTATATTTTTTCTTCTCATACTGGCCGCTGCACCTGTATTCACCCTCTGTATGAGACGCTCTGTAGGAGCACCGTCTCTTTAATCCCTCCTCACGAAAAAAGCCCAGTCTGCTCTGATTGGCCAGCGCGCTTCCTGGAATCTCCGGAGCCTCCGCTCCATGTTTCACTAGTTGAAGCTGGAGCTACTGCAACAGAGTATATAGCAGGACTTTGGATCGTGAAAAATCACCAATAAAGGTTTCTAAACCAAATATTACACAACCGGACATGTCCCAGCAGTAAAGTGACCAGAATTTGGGAAGAAATGACCAGCATTGGCCGAGATTACAGCTATGTCACATTAGCATGTAGCTACCTAATAGTTAGCAGTATGCTAACGTTAGATTGTTGTGGAACGAAACAGCACTTTCTACCATCAAAAATCGCAGATAAAGGCTTCTGAACCAAACACTACCCAATAGGACATGTTTCAGCAGGAATGCAACCCGGAATTGGGGAGAATTTAACAACATTGGCAGTAGAGATGTTCCGATACCAGTATCGGTATCGGCTCCGATACTGCCTAAAACGCTGGTATCGGGAAGTACTGGAGTTTATGCACCGATCCGATACCACGTAATAAAGCGCTAAAGAAAAAATATGTTAAAGTAGTTTATTTATGTTCTTTTTCCGTTATAACTGACTGTCAAACTGCAGAATAAAAGAACGTTCTGTGGCATTCATGTTTCACAAAGAGTTTAACCTGAGCCAGACCGACAACAAAGATAGAAATAATATCACATCCATACAGGGATAGTAGTATACAGTTCTTAAAACATAATAAAATATATGACACACTGGTATCGGATCGGTACTCGGTATCGGCCGATATGCAAGTTCAGGTATCGGAATCGGTATCAGGAAGCAAAAAATGCTATCGGACCATCTCTAATTGGCAGCCAAGATGACATTGTTTACTGGCGTTAGCCATGTAGCTATATTAGAATTTAACGACACTGGCAGCCAAGGTGACATTGCTTACTGCTGTTAGCATTAGTGTTAAATTCGTCAGACGAGACGAGACTAAATATGTTCGTCAACGACCTTTTTTTTCCATGACTAAGACAAGACGATGAGACTGCACCAATGTCCAAAAACGCTGACTAAAACTAAATTAACATGCATTATTGTTGACAAAAAAAAAAAAAAGACTAAAAGTTTTTATTTTATGCAAAACATAAGATAAAATCTCTCTTCATTTTCGTCTACAATCGTCTCTACTTTTTCATCATAGAATGTTCAGATGTTACTAGGGTTGGGTACCAAGACCCGGTGCTAATACGGCACCGGTGCCTTAACGGCCGTTATCTACCGGACCGAATAGAAATGCGGATTTTGGTGCCTCATTTCGGTGCCACTTAAATGCCTGAGCTTCTCTCTGATGCTCCTAAACGGACGTTAGAGGCAACCGAAACATCGCCGCATGTCACGCTAGTTAACACTACACTTGGCAGTAGGTAACGTTAGCCTACCGTTAGCTAGTAGCTGGATTAAACACAGTTAAAATGCTGACAGCTAAACGGTTTAAAAGTCTGTCTGTATTTCACTGTGTAGGATTCCAATACCAGGACGTACAACAGTCTGTAGCTGCCATTGTCTGAAAAACAACACAGATGTTGCGTTCACTTGAAACCCGCCTCGCCAGCCTCATTTAAAGTTATTGTAAAATACCCTTTTCCCATCCAGTGGTTGATTTTGTCGTTTAACAGGAATTTACTGGTTAAATAAGGAAGAGGCTCGATATTTATACAACTTTATATATTTTTATGTAACTATTTGACTGAAATGGTTATCAGAAATAATCTCAGAAATGATTTGTTATTTAAAAAAAGACTAACATTTTTCGTAAAACTTGACTAAGCTATATTGAGTTTTCTTTTGACTAAAACTAGACTAAAATGACGAGACTTTTAGTCGACTAAAACTTGACTAACAAAAAAAGATATGTGAATGACTAAATATGACAAAAACTAACAAGGACATTTGACACACGACTAAGACTAAATAAAAAATAGGTGACAAAATGAACACTAGTTAGCATGTAGTTACATGGGACAATGTTAATGTTAGCTTAGAAAAAAAAAAACACTCCAGTCCTGCCTACCTGGAGCAGATGATCATAGCAGGCCGGCTTAGAGTTAGTACATAGCCGAGAGTAGAAAAACTGTTGAAACCGGAGTGTTCAGAATAGTTGGAAATCTGAACGTTTTAGCTCACAAGGATTTGTCTAAAATACATTTACCTCATTATTTGAAGTTAAGGCCACGTTTAACATGAAAATCCAACATTATAACATTGCAGAAATGACAGAAGACACGGAAAAGCATAATATGTGACCTTTAAGTCCATTTACTGTTTGTCCCTGTAACGCTCACCTTTGGTCATGACCTTCAGTTAATGTCCAAACGATCCGTGGCCAAAGTGAGTTTTGTGTGGTTCAAATCTGATATCACTTTATCAACAAGCAAAACTATTTTAACCATTTTTCCATTACTTTAAACTAATCGTTTGATCTGTTAAGTCATTACTTTTGGTTATCTGTTTAAACTTCTGTGCTTACTTGCCAACTAGTTTTCAGTGCACACACTCTTCCATATCCGCAAAATGTAGTATTCAGGTGTTACATTTGACTTAATGTTAATATGTGGATATATTTTAATAAAATCATAATGTCTATTTTTTCAAATTAGTTAAGCTGCTCTTCAATTTTTCCATGTACCCCCTGACAACTGCAGAAGTTGAGACCCCCTGGGGTACATGAACCCCTGGTTGGGAATCACTGGTCTAATATAAGCAACCTGCTATGTGACTAGAAACATACACCCAGAATCGAAGGTGAACTAAAATCCGAACAAATCAAATTTTGGTCACTTCTACACTGCAGTGTCAAAAAAACATTTGATTTTACTCTATGAATCTACTTTAAATTTAAATTCAAATGTAGAAATAAACATACAAAACTGAAATATGTTAAATCCTCACACACTGAGGTATTAGTGTGTGTATGTATGGTGTCTGGCTTGTAATGTTTCCCATTAGTAACAGTAGCCTTTCCAGCATCTGCTTTACATTTCTAGTTGCACAAGAGAGTGTGTGTGTGTGTGTGTGTGTGTGTGTGTGTGTGTGTGTGTGTGTGTGTGTGTGTGTGTGTGTGTGTGTGTGTGTGTGCGTGTGTGCGTGTGTGTGTGTGGTTACCTGAAGCCTTGCCCACCACGTATCCCTAATGATGTCTCTCCTCTCTGGCACCAGCTTATACTGGATCACCTCCTCTAGCTCTGACAGCATCTGGCTAGACACCATAGCCTGGGAAACGGAAAAACACACACACACACACACAGACACACACACACAAACATTTATTCGTATCCACACAATCATTATTAATGTTGCAAAAGGCCCTTCTGTGTAATATAAAAAAAGGATCATTAAAGCTTGCAAATTAATCAGTATCTACAATTGAATGCATTCAGCAACCCACTGGACCTTCTTGTACGATATCTGTCAGAAAAGGTCGGTAATTTTCATATGGAGGCTTTGTTTATGGCTGCCATTTGTACAAAGATTCAGAGTCTAGATGCCTGCTGAAGTGTGTCTGCTGTTCATGGTGAACAGCTACTGTATGTGAATCAAAATCAACTAAGATCAAATGGCTATCATGATAACATTACTTGACAACATCTGTATGAGAGGAGCACTGTTCGGGTTTTCAACTTCAGATTTGAAATGTTGATGGATAATTTAACATATATAGATAATAAAATAGGAGCCTGGAGCATTGGAAACTGTAAATATTTATACTTCTGACTTCTAAAGAAGCTCAATCTGAGACTTAATCTTTTATAGATCATCACTTTAATAAAATTGTGTTGCTGTGGCATAATCCTTCTGCACATGAATACAATGAAAAATGAGATGGTGGACTGAAGCCAGGCGTTAAATATTTTGGCTGATTTGGTGGAATACTTACCCCGTAGGCTCGACTGTAGCTCTCTCCAGCCATGGCCGTCAGCTCTGCATCCAGGAGGTCTCTTGCTTTGTCAATACACTACATGAAAAACAAAAACAAAACAAAAATTGACAGTGTGATCTATTAATGAAATGAATGTCGGCCTGAATGGTGCATTTTGCAGATTTTCAACCAGCTTTTTGTCTTTGTGTTGACAAACAATGTTCATCTGCATATACTAACCACACTGCAATGACACAAAGCTGGTTGAAAAATGGCAAAGCTTCCCTTTGACTTAGTTGCCCCAAGATACTCCAACTCTTCAGTAAAGCTAATAAAAAGCAATAACGGCATTTCCTCAATAACATAAGGATAGCATGACCCCAGAATGTACCATGACACAATGTCACAGCATCTTAAAACCATCTTGCATCAGGAACAGCCGGGATTGGACTAAACCCAAGGAATAACGCACTTTGTACAAATGAACGAAGGCATGTTATTGCTTGCTGCTCACACCCTTTTCACTTAAGTGCAGCCAACAGTGACACATTAATGTAACTAGCACTAGAACACCTGCTTGTATAGCAAAATGGTTTGATGCACTGCTGAGTGTTTTATGAGGAGAGGGAAATGTGTGAAAGTTATGTAACCATGGCTGTGGATGTATCTTTAAAAAGACAGCCTTATTTTGTATGGACATTCAGAGAAAAGGAGAGGAATTGGCGAGTGATAAAGAAGAGTTCAAAACAGGAGCTGTTAGTCACTGTTCCTGCCATAGCTGTGATGCAAATTCCCAAACGTTTCCATAATGGTCAACCAACTGTCAGAGTACTTTCATGGCCTAAAAATGTTTTTCCTACCTTCCCTTTTTAAATATGTATTACTATATTACTGACTCATTTGTAAACTTCCAGTTCCCTGACTTTTCGTAACAGGACTACACTTCTCCAAATTCAGGGATACTGCAGACATTCCATCACCAGTGAGAACCCTGAGGGGTGGAAAAACAGTAATTGAGAGAAAAACCTGATCCAGAGCAGCAAAAGGGACAAACAAGGACACAAGTACTGTGGCTGAAAACGTGATGATTTCTTGGGCTTCTACAGCCAATGTTTTTGGGAACTGTTATTAGTGGGAAGGTAAAATAAGGGAGGATGAGTAAGGAAGTTCTCTGAGGCCAGGAGACACAGCTGTTTCAGACCAAATCCCCCCAATTATTTTTTGCGGGGAGGGAAAGGAGGAATGGCGTGCTTAAACACCTCTTCAGGCATGCACAACAAGAGGAGGGGATTTGGGAGGGTGGTTGGGACAAGGTGACAATGAGGCTACTTCTTTACAGCCTCCACTCAGTTATGGTCCTGTTTACTCCTGAAATACTGCGCTGGGGCCTCATTGGAAATGTGCAGTCCAGACGACTCCTGATAAATGCAGTGTCTGGCTTCTGGCAGCACAAACAAACTATGACCCAATCTTCCATTCCCTTACATAAAGGTTGCACTTATTGTATGTACTTAAATAGGGTTAAATCCAATGAGACTACTTTATTATTTCAGTGTGATATGAAGGCCTCTATGTAAATGGTTAGGGCTAAATCAACCGCTAAAGGAAACTCGAGGTTTAAAAAAAAACATGAGACAATTTACAAATCAAATGCACACTGGATGACTGGATAAAACACAAATCTTGGCACAGCCACAGACTGCTTTACTGGGGGGAGCACGACTGCCGTGTCTACACATCATCGCTGGAACAGACCAAACACTGAGATTTATAAAGCAAAGTAACCTGAACCCTTTCACAAAGACACATGCTGAAACTCCTGGAGCACATGTGTGGTTGTTGGGGGTATCGAGGGAGGAAAGGAACAGCCCAATGGAATCAAAAGGACCAAGTGCGAGGATTACCAACCACATCCGGAAGACTAGACTGAGCTCATGTTGACATTTAAGCTTTCACCCTCGCTCCATCTGCTTTTCATTTCTTTTCATTCATTATGAGTTGCCTCAATGTTGACAATAGTCAAAAGTCTGCTTTCCCTTTTTAGCTGATGTAGAATCCTATAGGCCACACCTGGATCTAATCTCCAAATTAGAGACGGGAGGGTGGCTGTGGAGGGATGAAGGAGCACAAAGAGCAGGTCTCCCGGGCTTTGTGGTGAAAAGGGGAGTTGGAGGATGAGTCCAGAGAAATTGGAGGAGCAGGTGTTTACTGGTGTCAGTGCTGCAGCTTGTGTCCATAGGACATGCTGGCATCCAGCTCGAAAAAATCCATCTCTAGGCGCCATGAGCTCATCTAACATCCCAACCTTCATCAAATGAGGAAAACACCACCCTGACCTCCACCAGACCTTGCTGACAGGCACACAGCAGAGGGAACGGGATCTGTATTTGTTTGAGGCTGAATGCTGTGATGATTTACAATTTCAAGAGTTACATAATATTTCCACACCAATGAGGTACCACGTTGTAAAAGGAAAAACAAAAAAAACTTGTTCATTTTATTCCTTTTAATGAAAAGCCTGAGATGATGGAGGAATTTGATACAGACTGGAATAGGCGTAAAGCAATTTTTATGTTACTTTACAGAGATCGTTTCCAATGATTTTAACTTTTCATACCCTGCTATGAAGACTAATGAAAATTCCAGAAACCATGAGACTAGGCAAATTCCCATGTGGCATGTCTTTATGAGAGGTTTTCTAAAAATATAGACTTTTAATGTACATTGAATGGGGGGAAATCTTATCCACTGGTGTGTTTGTGAGTGGTAATGTAACCCACCTGCTGGGCCAATGAGAAGAGGTCCTGATGCAGGGCTAGCACTGCTCTATAAAAAGCCCCATCATGTGTGTCTCTTGGGATCATACACGTGTACTCCTCCATGCTGTCCCAGTGCCCTGGAGGAACAACAATCATGTTACGAAAAAGCACAAAAACTGGTTTCAGCAGGAAGCATTTAATAATGACTGAAAGGGCTAATTAACGGATGTCTTAAGACCTAACTTAGCAAGACTGAGGCAGATTGAAATTTGGCACCCCATCACTGCTGGTTTAAACAACACTTCACCTCAACTTGCTATGATTTAAATGATTGAAACCTCAACATTTTGCTTCCCAACTACAACAATAAAAGATGGTTTGAGTCTTCAGATAGACGGTGGTTGGGTTCGTCTAAGGGTTTACGACTGACTTTAGAAAGTCAAATCCACAGACCCCAAACCTCAGAGGATGCTTCTGCAGTGTGGTCCCTGCATTTCTCCACCATTGCACGTTACGATATGTCAATGTTATGACTGGATACCATTCCCATATGGTTATGTGAGGGGGACTTGGCAAGAGCTGTTACTATTTTCATTGCTGCTCAGTTTGATTGCATTGTTGAGTCAGGCGGAGGATGGCCTAAATTCTCACTGCACAAGTCTTTTCTTAAAAGACTTTTCAATTGTTAGTTCATATATGATATGAAGTCTTTTAGTGGTTACCTAGACCCCAGGCGGCAGCAGCAGCCATACGAGCCATCTTGGCCTGGGTTTCCTCGCTGACCAGCGTCCACTCCTCGCAGCACTGCTGGTGCAACTGGCCCCTGGAAAACATTAACCACAGGCTTCAGATGGTAGAAAAAGCAGATCCTGATTTGTTCAGTCCCATGTTCACAGTGATGACAGTGAATCAGGAACTGATTGCAGCTATCATCAGGTTCCCTAACTAATCAGGTAATCATGTGCAGAGTACTTTTGTATACACTGCAGTACCAAAGGTATAGAGTCATGACTAGCTGACATGAAAAATAATTGTCTAAAGCGATGCTATCCTGTACTGGTCTAGTCTTTATCCTCAAGAGATAAAAGGCTCTTCTAAAGTCCATGTTCTAATTATAATATATACGTGTCAAGACACTACATTTTCGTGGCCGGGTTGGGTCAGTGGGTAGAGCAGGCGCACATATACTGAGAGGTTTATGCCTTAACGTAGAGGTCCAAGGTTCGAGACTGACCTGTGACGATTTCCTGCATGTCTTTCCCCTCTCTCTCTCCTTTCTCAGCTAGCTGTCCTGTCAAAAATTAAAGGCGGAAAAGCCCAAAAAATAATCTTAAAGATTGTTCTTTTCCTGCATAAAACAACAGTTGAAGAAATCCTTCACCAGAATAGTCAAGCTCTTCCAGCCAAGGATGAGGAGAAATTAGACCTGGTTTCTTTTACATCTGCCATTGTTTATTTCTTAATTTGTTCTTAAAGATGAACATCTTAAAGTGTACCTTCCAGTAACAGTAACAGTCCTGATAAAATCAAGTATCCCAGCAAACGGATGAATGTTCATGTTAGGGTCAGTTGCATCTAACCAAGACTAATCCCTCATGAACAACAATCAGTGCTGCATTGTCCAGGAGGAGATCAAACCTGTTGCATGTGTTTTACAGGCAGGAAGCTGGAGCGAGATTAGACTGAGGAAGAGAAAGAGGGAGGAAGGCACAGAGATAAAAAGAGAGAGGAAGGTTTGGATAGGGGTCAGTGAAGTGAAGCCGTTCTCCAGCTGCCTGGCTATTGTATAACATGACAGCAACAAGTACAAAAAGCTCCGGTACACCGGGTGTATATGAGTTTGTCTACAGCAGACGAACAGAGAGTCCAGCGGAAGGAAGAGCTTGAGTTATAATTTGACTCAGCAGACTATTATTCACATTTTAGGAATTTCAGTTGAGAAGTTGCTAAAATACATTTTAAAATAAGACATTCATTTAGCATGTTTAACAGTCTTTTAAAGGCCCTACACTACAAACCATTGGTCTAGCCACACAGGGGTTTGCGCTTGTGCCTGATAAGACCTCTTCTCAGGACTGTGAGCATGCAACAACTGTGCTTGATTGACATCTCCCTCACTGTCGTTAGTTTCCTTATACCTGGGACAAACACAGTTTTCACGGCACACGTTAACACTGACTCAGTTTCATTAAGTGTTCCAGTAAGCCATGACAGTGAGCCAGCATTAACAATACCAGGACCCAGCTTACCTAATTGGAATGCAGTAATTTTTTAATCTTATCAATTCACACCTGTGTGGGTGTGCAGGGCATTTAAGTAACATTAGCATCATACTATAGCAGAACAAAACTGCAACACAACTAGTGCTAAATAGAGGAAATCAAAATCCTGTTATTTTGGAATAAATTCTTGCCAAAATCCACTCTGTTTTCCAAAGAAAAGACTATTACAACCAAAAATGCAAATGCAATTCTTCTTTAAATAAAAGAGCACCATTATTTATTAATTGTGCCAAAGGGGTTATCTCAAAATAATGGACATTTTCCCAAACCCACTCCATTGAAAGAGACAATTAGTGGTCAGAATTTGAAAAACACTAACATGTACTGCATTGTATACAGTATACTGGACAGATAAAAAATACAGGGGGGTAGATTAATACCGCAAATTGGCACATTGGCCCTAATATGACTCACCATTGTAGCAGTGATGACTTAGTCAATTCAAAGTCCTTTTTCATTAAGTGGTTCACCCCTTTGATTAAATAACTTCAAAACCTTGGACATTATAGACCAAAGGTTACTTCAAAGCTGCCCAATACTCAACTAAGGTTTGAGTTCAAGTGTCAAAAACATCAACTGCACTTAAAACAATCACTCTGAGCAGCGGATTATCACTGAGAACATGGGTCCATTATCCCCTTGTATGTACCTTAACAGGGAACAATGTTTCTGTCTGATCTCCTTTGACTAATGACCCTGGTCAACTGCCCAGGCTTACCCAGCCACAAACAAACATAAGCACAAAGCCTCTCTGCAGCTGAATAATTTTCTTGTGAAACTACTGAATCATTTTTGTGTGAAATGACTCAGTGTATACATCAATGGCACAAGGAGGAAGGTTACATAAGCAAATTAATGTTTGCTTAGCGTTATGAGCTCTGTGACGATCCACATATTTGGATCCCTCAGAGATCTTTTGATTTTCCTTTTCTTTTCTCTTTCAGCAAATCACACAACACATTAATACTAAAATGCCCACAGCAGTTTGTTTTTAGAAAACCAACTTGAATAGTAAATTGAATACAGGTCAGCGAACATTAATACTGATTCTCTTAAGTGTTTATATAGGAAAATAAGTAACACTTTTAAATAACCATCATTCATAATGGTAAATTAATAGCTAACTCTAACCCAGATTGGACAACTGACATACCATTCTCCCAGGGCCTCTAAGCAGCGCATTCTGCCCAGGATGAGCTCTGGATCTTCTTTGTTCATGTCAATCTTCTTGTCGTATGCTACCAGGGCATCCTCCCACTCATGTAGCTTCTCATACCAAGTGGCTTGGATTTCCTAATAGTTACAAGCAGAAAGGAGACACATGAGAAACATGTCACTGTAAGATACCAAGCAATTAACCTGAACTACTTCTCTGTTTCATTACAAAGTTTGTTATCTAGAACATTTGACAATTTAATACATTTGTGTTTTTTTGTGTTTGCAAAAAGTATTGGAAGTAAGTAAGTAAGTAAAGTTTATTTACATAGCACTTTTCACAGATAAAAATCACAAAGTGCTTTACAATAAATTGGAATATGATAAATAGAAGACATAAGAGTACAAGGAAAACATAGGTACATAAAATCAGACAGCCATAAAAGCCCTTGTCTAACTAAAAGCCTGTTTGAATAGCCAAGTCTTCAACTGCTTTTAAAAGAATCAACAGCATTTGAACAACGTAAAGAGCAGGTAGTGCATTCCACAGCCTGGGTGCCAATGCCTGAAAAGATCGATCCCCTCTGGTTTTAAAATGAGTGCGGGGGACCACTAACAACATTTGACCTGATGACCTCAGACACCGGGAAGAAGTGTGACGCTGTATCAGGTCAGACATATTAGGAGGAGCTTGTCCGTGCAAGGCTCTAAAAGTAAGGACCAACATTTTAAAATGTATTCTAAAATGAACTGGTAACCAGTGAAGTGATGCCAAAACAGGTGTGATGTGCGCTATTTTGCTTGCGTGAATTAAAGCCTCGCAGTGGAGTTCTGAACAACCTGCAGACGGAAAAGCTCTTTCTTGCTTAAAAAAGGAAAAAGACTGTTACAATAATCTAAAGAAGACGATGTAAAAGCATGGATGATCATTTCCAATTCAACCTTTGCGTCAAAGTTCGGAGTTTGATATGTTCCTGAGTTGAAAGTAGCAGTTTCTAATTAACTGTTTGGAGTGATGCACCAAGGACATCGCAGAATCAAAAACAACACCTAAATTCCTTAGGCTTGGTTGGAGACAAGCCTAAAGCACCAATATGCTGCTTAATCAGCGGGACGCTACTTTCAGGGGCAATAATTAGTGTTTCCGTCTTATCTGGGTTCAGCAGCAAATAGTTGTCACTTAACCCCTGCTTGATGCTAGTAAAGCAGTGTATCAAGGACAAAGGTTTGTAGAGCTCAGTAGCCTTAAAGGAGCAGTACAGCTGGATATCATCATCAGCATAAAAATGGTAAGATATGTCACTGAACTGGCTAATTATCTGTCCAAGAGGGAACATACAAAAGGAACAGAATCGCTCCCAGAACAGAACCCTGAGATTCCCAACATGACAACCCTGTAGTGTCCGACATGATCTGGTTTACAAAAACACTGAAAGTTCTGCCACAAAGGTAAGAAGTAAACCATTTTAAATTGATCCAGACATTCCAACCAGATTGTGAAGTCGGTTGATCATAATAGTATGCTCAATGGAGTCAAAGGCAGATGAAAGTTCTAATAGGACCAAAACTGTGTGTTCCCCAGAGTCAGCTAACATCATAGTGTCACTAGAGACTTTAAGTAATGTCGTTTCCGTGAAATGCTTTTTGCAGAAACCTGACTGAAATTTGTCAAAAATGTCATGGTTCTCAAGGACAGCGATAAGTTGCTCTGCGACAACCTTTTCTAAAAATGTTGACATAAATTAAAGTTTTGATACTGTCCTGTAACTTTTGGGTTGTGATGGATCCAAACTGGGCTTTTTCAGTGCTGGTTCAACAACCGCATGTTTAAAAAAGGTGGGAACCACACCAGTTGGAAGTGAAATATTAAACATTTCTACGATATAGGAACCTATCGAATCAAAAACTTGCAAAAACAAAACACTAGGGAGAACATCAGTAGGACACGACAATGGTTTCAGTTTATCTAGCAGAGTGGCTAGATACAAATGTGCTGGTGAGATGTTTGCCCTGACATCTCTGATCTTATCTACAAAGAAATTAAGAAATTAATTACAGTCTGATTTTGAGACCACAAGGACTTGAGGATCAGTAGGGGAAACAATTTTGTTAATGGTGTCAAACAAGATTTTGGGGTGTTTCTTGTTTGAAGATATTAGCTGGGAGAAGTATTGAGATCTAGCATTTCTCAGCATTTCATTTAAAGAAGACCTTAGCTCCCTAACTCTATCGAGTTTAGTCTACTTCCATAGACGCTCAACCCGTCGGTAATTTCTCCTCAACAGCTGGACTGATTCATTTATCCAGGGACAAGACTTTTTATGAGTGGGAAGGCTCGATTTCACAGGTGCCCCTTTATCTAAAATTGCCAAACTGACTATTAAAAGACTGAGTAAAAACATTAGCATCACTGCATCCTAACAGTGAACCTGGTTCAAACTACACACCTTGTCCTTTCACAGTCAGCCAAAGACTTCCATAACTTATATTAGAATTTTGCATGGTTGATATTCCCAACTTAATCAATCAATCCTGGACCTATTATATTTAAACGTTGACCTCCTGTAAAAGTGACTTAGGTATTGTCTTCTTTTAGGAGACACCAACCAATGATACATACATAGATCTCATCCAACCTTTGCTTTACTGATGTTTCCTGACTGGTATACTAAACAGGGAAACCTTGCATCCTTCCACAATAAAGCTTTCCAAATGGTCACCTCATTAATAAGGTTCCTGGAAGTGCACAGTGAAACTGTTTTACTGAGTCTTTTCACTTTTAAAGGTCCTATGACATGCTGTTTTTTGGATGCTTTAATATAGGCCTTAGTGGTCCCCTAATACTGTGTCTGAAGTCTCTTTCCCGAAATTCAGCCTTGGTGCAGAATTACAGCCACTACGAGCCAATCCCACAATGAGCTTTTCTTAGGATGTGCCATTTCTGTGTCTGTAGCTTTAAATGCTATTGAGGAGGAGAGAAGTGGGGCAAGGTGGAGGGTGGGAGTATGGCCTTGACCAGCTTGCGGCCACGTTTGTAGCTCTATGTCCTCATGGGCGGGCAAAATCCTCTGGGCAGCTGTGGACGGCGGGCCTTACAGGGACCTTACAAACCGCTCGCCATTAAGAAATCATTACGGTTTGCATTTTTTGTATGAAACATATCCTTTTACCACTGGAAAAAAGTAGTAGTAGTAGTTTTTTAAGAAATACACAGCAGCGACATATAAAAGGTGTAAAGAAAATCCGAAGATCCTGTCCATTGGATGAAAAAGTCCATCATTTTGCTTCTTGCTGTTGACTACTGATCAGTGTAACAGATGGTTTTTCCATGTGCTGCACATTAGGAACAGGGTGTTCTGGGAGTATGTGTCTCAAATGGCCCTCATCCCCATGTTAAACTGTGTGTATGGGGAAATACACACAGTTTAACGGGAAATGGCAGCCCATTAAGAGGTGTACGCGGACAAGAGACCACATATAATACAGCACACTGTTACGGGCGGCTAAGCTAACTACTAAAGTATTTAGTCTGAAAATGTATCAAGAAATGCAAAGGTCAAAGGAGTTGGTTAGGGCTGTTGCTAAAGGTATAAGTGACACAACATTTTTTGCAAAGGCCCTCTGCAGCAGCGTCCCTGTTGTGCCATTGTGGTGGTACGATTGAAAGAGGATTTTTGTCCCAGTGTCGGCCTGAATGCAACATAGGGTGAGAGGGGGGAAAGCACTCACCAGTTCTCCAAAATGCTTCATGGCGTACTCAAGCACCCCAGATGCTGCTTCTGGCTGCTGCAGTTTATTGTTGATGCTGCAAGATATGACAAAAACAACCACAGGTTAGGATCCACGGTTTATACGGTCAACTGGGTCTGCGTTCAACAAACCCCAATTCCAATGAAGTTGGGACGTTGTGTAAAACGTAAATAAAAACAGAATACAATGATTTGCAAATCATTTTCAACCTATATTCAATTGAATACGCTACAAAGACAAGATATTTAATGTTCAAACTGATAAACCTCTCTTATTTTTTGTGCAAATATTCACTCATTTTGAATTTGATGCCTGCAAAACATTCCAAAAACGCTGGGACAGGGGCATGTTTAACACTGTGTTACATCACCTTTCCTTTTAACAACACTCATTAAGCAGGAACTGAGGACACTTATTGTTGAAGCTTTGTAGGTGGAATTCTTTCCCATTCTTGCTTAATGTACGACTTCAGTTGCTCAACAGTCCGGAGTCACCACATATTTTGCGCTTTACAATTTGCACACATTTTCAATGGGAGACAGGTCTGGACTGCAGGCAGGCCAGTCTAGTACCCACACTCGTTTACTATGAAGCCACACTGTTGTAACACATGCAGAATGTGGCTTTGCATTGTCTTGCTGAAATTTCAGTCTTTTATTGCCCCTGTAACAGCTTTTTTGCAGGCATCAAATTCAAAATGAGTGAATAGTTGCAATTTCTTTGCAAAACATTTTTTTTTAAAGTTTATCAGTTTGAACATTAAATATCTTGTCTTTGTAGTGTATTCAATTGAATATAAGTTGGAAAGGATTTGCAAATCATTGTATTCTGTTTTTATTTACATTTTACACAATGTCCCAACTTCATTGGAATTGGGGTTTGTATTACAGTGGGTCCCAGGTCTGTTTGCCATTATGTGTAATACCCGAGTGGAGATCAGACAGGCTGACCGTGATAGAAGTGCTGTTAGTGTGTATTCAAATTGCATCTGCGGCTACAAGGTGGTACCAAATGACCTGCGCGAGCGAGTGTCCCTTCTCAGGAGGTGAAGGGTTAGAGAGCATAGGTCAGGCAGTAAATTAGCAATGCTAGCAATAGCAGCCATAGCAACAAGCCATTGTTATTTTAGTTTAAAAAGACAAACGGCCAAAGTTATCTTTATTATGCTAGAAATAACAAAACTGCAAAGCTGATTCTTAAGGAGCCGTCTTTGTCATGATCCGTTACCGTGACATCAGGTGGACTTTTAAACTAAAATAACAAGTGGATTAGCCTTGCTGTTTCAATCAGCAAGAGAGGAATAACAGAATGGATGTATTTTACGAACTTTCTGGGCAAGGAGGTTGGCCAGGCACAGGGGAGAAGGCTACTTACATTACATTAGGTAAGACACAAAAGTTTTGTTTTGACAACTTGTAAATTAACATTAACTTGTAAATAGCAATCACCAGTCAAATCGGTGCCATGTCTCCCAGGTAATATATTTTTCGGGTCTGTTTTGGGCACAAATATTTGGCCTTGTGAAGACCTATAGCAGAGTCAAGGTTGTCTTCACCGGATTCCCACCCACAAACAGCTGTGATTATTAAAATGCAGAACATAGCCAGTGGAACTACTACCCCTGTTTTCTCCAGGGATGAGTGAGAATTGTGTACCTGAACTATCAATGTCACTTAAAGAAAAGAAATTTACCCAACAATGAGGCAGTTTTACCATTGCCAACTAAGAAACCTGTTTCAATGCATTTTGGCAATGTAGAATAAATGTTTACTCTTTCAGCAAGGTGTTTGTGAAAAGTAAATGCACCTATTGACATTTGTCACGCTTGTTTCACAAATGATGCGTTATCTGTCAAGACACCACAATTCCCGTTTGTATACCTTCCACTCACCCGCACCGCCACCACATCTGGAAACACTCATATGAACCGCAAGTCTATTATATTTCCTCAACTGCAAAACCCTTGTGCAGCCACAGCCAATACATCTGTAAAATGTAGCGTTTGAAGAGAGCTGGTATGCAGTGGAGTTCCTGAGGACAGCAGGCAAAAGTTGATGAAGGATACTTGAGCATATATGTCAGAAATCTGGTTTGACAGAGAGTAAAAGGTTTTGAGGGTAAAGGCCACAAAATGTGATGAAATGGCACAGCAAGTGGTTGTGCCAAAGCTTAGGGAGCTGCTGGTGCAGGCCTGCATGATGACAGGTAAAATAACAAAAAACCACAACAGGAGCTGGAAATAACTTTCAAAAAGCAATCGCTGCCTTCAGGGACTCAATGCTTTGAGTTGATAGTCATGTGCCAATATGTGTCCCAAGAAAGACTTAATGCAACTAAGGATGAACCAATCCTGCCAATTCTCTCCTGATACCGATTCCGGTACACAAATTCAAAGTACTGATGATCACAGAACGCTGATACCAGTGATGATACCAATACCAGCGCTGTTTTCACTTTTACAATTTATAATCTGTGCGGACCTGATTGGGATAAATCTAATGTGTTAATCATTTTTAACAATAAGTTTTCATACAACAACATTCCATAATTAAGACACAATTTAATAATACAATTAAAAAAAAGTGCATCTGGTGTTTTGAATTGGTACCCATCAAGCAAACTTATAAAGAAGGAACAGTCATCACATACATCATTGGTGCCAAGCCTTTAGCATTCTACATGTATTTGATTGTAATAGAGAATATTTGTTATTTACAACTAACCAACCATCAAACTGTTTGATATTTAATAATATTCAGGATGGCTAATGTTAGCCATCTCTATAGATAATGTTTCCTATTATTTTTAGAAGGCGGCGCTAATTGGCAAATTTTGTATTATTAATTACGGGTTCGGTATTTGTTACTTTGCTTGTCAATGAACCTTGCCCTTATACATTCATTTGGATATAAAACTCCATTAGTAAGAAATAATCCTTGTGAAGGTGTAAAAGACACAGACAGGGAGCTGCAGTGTTGGTGAGTAGCAAATATTACGTTCCAGCCTTTCTAGCTTAATCGTTTTATCATGATTTATATGTCGGATCTGCCCAGTTTGCTCATGTTTCATGATGTAGCTGCTGCTGGACAGAGCCATGATCTGTTTCGAGATCAATAACAAGGAAAACAACGCTGGCACCAAAGTCTGGCACCAATGCAAAATTCTAATGACGTAGGACTCTTCCTTCTTTATAAGTTTCCTTGGTACCTGTATGCAATAAGAACAATGTTAGCCATGTGGGGTAGCTTCAGTCATGTAGGTGTGCTACAGAAGTGTATTGTCAGAATAGTGAAGCCCTACATGTATATCTTGTAAGCCATTTTAAAAAAGAGAGAGAGAGAAACATTGTCTGAACATACCACGTGCAACATCCATCCATCCATCCATCAGCTATACGCTCTAATCACTGCACCATTTGTGTAACACTGATTGTGTTACTAAAATTTCAAAAAAAAAAAAAAAGTGTTCTTAAAATAAAGTGGTATTACAGTAACAAAAATTTCAGAAAGTTCTAAGATCTATCACAAACTAAACCAAACAGTGACGCAGGATATCCATCATATCTTTTGGCCTTGTGTGACAATGAATATTGTCCTTTCACATCCTTTAGTTTTTGAAGTGATTTTTCAAAAGATCCTGGTGTAAACGGATGACGGAGGGTGCAAGACTTTACGACCTGAAGGAAATCAAACTAGACAAGGATGTGACTGCATAACATGGGAAAGTGAGCTCATTTTAGTAAATAAGCATTTGTCTGTGACCCTCATGGGGCTTGATAGAGTGCCATGCAAACACAACTACTATCCATTATTCTGACTACCACTGACGATATTACACGGGTATGTTGTGTATACTTGGTAATTTATATTGGACCAACAAATTACTACTTGTCAAATAATCAACTTAGCATCAAATGAACAAATACCTGCAAGGCCTCCATGTCGCACCACACACAAGCTGCAGAGGTATGCGCTAAAGCTGCCCAGATGTGGTTTCATCTGAGGAGACAAATCAGAATAAGGGCTTTCTCTCCTGCGGACCCTGGAGATTTCATTGTCCCTCAGCTGAAGTCATCTGGCTGCCAGCTCCAAGCACACGCAGTCTAAACACATCCAGATGACAAGGCTCACGTAAAGTTCTCCTCAAGTAAAAACGCCATCAAACTGTGGCCGGGTTAGCTCAGTGGGTAGAGCAGGCGCACATATATAGAGGTTAATTCCTCGACGCAGAAGGTCCAGGGTTCAAGTCCGACTGTGACGATTTTCCTGCATGTCTTCCCCCTCTCTCTCCCCTTTCATATCTAACTGTCCTATCCATTAAAAGGTGGAAATACAAAAAAAAATCTTTAAAAATAAATTAAATAAATAAATCAAATTAAAAATAAATAAAAAACCTCCATCAAACCACCACTGTCAAGCCTCTCTCTCGTGCAGGGCCACAAGTCTCACTTCCTAACTGGAACTTTTCTCAGATTTGCTCATGTGAGACATTGACAAGTCACTGCAAAGAACTTGAGCTTAAGTCCTAACAATTGTAAAACCGTCGTGATTTATTATATCATGCCATGAAATGTAGAAAAATGTGCTGTGTATCCTGAATCAGATTTCTTTGTGGTCTGATTCTAAACCCTGAATGAGGTTAGCATGCGGCTCTTTTCCACAGAAGTTCAGCAGAGAAGATCCTTGATAGCTGATACTTTTAAAAAGCACAAGGCCAGTCAGACTCTATAATGTAAACAAAACAAAATAGTCTGAGAGTGAATTAAATCACATATTTGACAGGACACATGCAGACCCTATACCTACATTTGGCCAAATACAGAAAGAACAGTTGGTCTTTTATCTTACCTTATGATTGCACATTTTTATTGTTCCTTCTATTACAAAAACAGAGCCCTGCATCATTGCTATTTAAACATTTCTGACTAGAGGAGAAAGAAAAACAATCACCTTAAACAGACTCATGCTTCATATTTGGCTTTTAACTATACAAAGATTTATAGTGATGTTGTATGTTTTTGGCATATTTTAATCAGAAATGTTGACTGCATATTTCAGGTGGGACCTAGGTAGAGGCATGCTGTTCAATTTTCAACACAGAGAAACAAACCACTTGACCTCTACTTGTGTGTCTCAAGAGTATAACACAAATTATTTATCACACTGCTAACTCTAAACCAGCATGTGTACATAAGACTCTGATTAATATAATACATTTAACCATGATTACCCTGGGTCAGAAAGCAGCAAGAGGGAGTAGAAATGCATTTTATCAAATGTTAAACCATAGAAACAAAATCCCTTCTACTCTACTAAAATAATCCATAATCCCCATCTCAACTATTCTAAAGTGGCTTGGCTATTTCGTTGAGAGGAGAGAGCATGATCCTTTAGGAAACTGCAGATATGTCCCCCCAGAGAGGGTAAGATGTACGTGAATCTCACAGAAAGGAAAAATTGGGCCTCACTACTGGACCTAATTTAATCTAATTAGGAAGATATCCACTTAATCCTTACTGCTTTTTGGGCCCTTTGCTTGCCAAGTGCTGACTCCATCCCATAATGTTGAACATAATAAGTTCAAAATGGGAATGGCTATCTAATCACTGTTCAAGGAAAAGCTGAATCAAGGTCCATTGAATTGATTCACAACATATGTGAATCAATTCAACATATTTGTAAGTTTGGATATTTCTTAAAAACATCTTATATAATATTGGCAAATGCTATCAACAGGCTTTCAATGGAAGTACATTAATTCATCACTGAAGAGTGGTGCACCGACACCTGTCCTGCAGGTCTCTCATTAGGTGCAAGTTGTGAATTGCCAAACCTAGTTACTGCATTGTCAAAGCATGCACACACAAAAAACGGTTCAAATACGTAGTAGAGGTTAAATATGAAAAAAATCACAATGTGAATCACAAACTAGTGGAGTTGGGCAAGAAGTTTGTTTGATCACTTTTCAAGAGAGAAAATGCTGCCCGTATACATTTAACATGTTAGGTTCATGGTTTGATTCGGTCCTTACAAATCATTACATGTGACTAAGGCAAGCCAAAACAGCAACTGCTTAGCTGGTCCATTACTTTCACACCACTGAGCCTTAGCTGTCTGACATTTCTTTGGACTTTGTGCCTTAAAAAAAACCATTCATTCGTGTGGCAGCCAAAATGCAATCAACAATATTCCCAGGCAGAATGAATCCAACTATCTAGCACCTTAGGTGAGTTCTTTCCATTGCACAGGCCTTGTCCGAGCAGACTACAAATAAGAAACGTATGGAGTTGGAACTTTGCTGACAACACTCACTACACTGCTTCAACCGATGTCTCTGAAACAAACACTTCCTAAGACAACAGGGCATGCGAAGGCCCATCCAAGATGACCTCATGTTTACAAGAAAACATGTCAAGCGGTGGGAGTCACTACATCAGCACGTTTTACAAAACGATTCTTTTATTCAGGTGGCACAAGTATGAAAATCCTCAAAACACACACACACAAAGGATATATCCACTGTTCACTCATCACACACACACCAGCTACTGTATAAAGAAGAAAAATTAAGCTATAAACACATTTAACATTTTTAAAGAAATTTAAGAATGCAAACCTTCATGAACTTCAAAATTAGTACTGCTTATTAAGTGTTGAACTAAAGCAAGTCTTGATTTTTGCAAGATTGATGGTCTTGGAAATCCTTTATTCATTTTATCACAGTGACCAGTGTAGCATGAACTACATTTGTTTTCCTTCTCCGTCCAGAAAAAGTTGCACCGACAATCCCACTCAGACATCAGTCATGGGCAATTAGAGAATGATTGACATTAATTGGTCTAAAACATTCCTATTTTTTCAGCTGGATATGTTTTTAGCAGCAAAACCAGCTTTGAAAGAAAATGATACTATACTACTGGCATGTGAATCAGTTGATGAATGAAGGCAGGTTAAGGCAAGGCTGATTTATTTCTATAAGCCCTTTCAAACAAAGACAAATCAACATGCTTTTGGGGACAAGCCTTTTGCTTTATTTTTGTACAAACGAGTTATCTAAAATTTGCTGCTTGATACTGACATTCTTCATCTTACCATGTGCTTTTAAGAGTCAAACAATGAAATTATCTCAAACGGTTTGAAGCCCAGAAATATAGTGCTTTGATTAAAGAGCCCCTATTATGCTTCACCTCTTTTAGAATGTTATATATTTTTTTGTGTATGTAATAGATGATTAATGATGTCATTGATTGAGGAAACCAGCCCAGTTTTTCAAATGTTGCCCATAGGTGGTGCTTGAGCAAGCACAGTCCGCCCAGTGGCTTGTTTGAATTTGGTTGACCAATCACAACAGAGTGGGCCAGCTCACCAATCCATCCAGACTGGGCTTTTCAGGAAGGTGGGCCAAAAGCTCACTCTGGGCCAGATGTACTAACGCTTTTGCGCCCACAGAAATCAAAGATGACATTGAATCCCCGACTCAACATTCACATTCCATTTCAGCAGTTGTTAAACTCCTCGCTACATTACAAATTGGCATCAGGATCATTTCAAACAGTCATAACATCAGCAGTAGGAATATTGCAGTCTGCGCTCAGCCGTATCATAGCACAAGTACTTAACGCTTTGCTACAGCGCACTAGTCAATACATACATTTTCCCACCACTAATGCCGAAATAACACGCACCAAACAGGATTTCTTTGCTACCGCCCATTCAATTGCGCTTTTAAATTAGCCCAATTTACAGTATAGCGGGCAGAAAAAGGCGCTGATGAACTGCAGGTTCGGTAAATACAACGTAAGCTGATGTATCACAGAGTGCGCTTTCTGCGGGTTGGCCATGGCGCTAATAACGCTACTTTGGCAAATGTACGTACAATCTGGTCTACAGTGTTTCAGGTGGAGGCACTGCAGCAATGGGCAGTATGAGAAACATGTTTTTTGAACATCAAAGCATGTAAAACTCCCGAGACCCCGAGAGTACAAATATGATGCTGATAACGAGCATAATAGGAGCTCTTAAATGTTGTGACATACCTAACGCCCGTGTCATTCAACACCATCTAAAATATGGACTTAAATCTTAAACTTGTAAAACATGAACACAAAATAGATCTTTAAGGGTAGCACGCACACATCTTCTCTGGAAATTATGCGCAACATGTTGGCCTCTGTGTCTTACGAAACAGCAATGCATCACTGCATGAGATAAGCATGGAGGGATAGAAAGTGGTTACCTCACCCGCTTCCTTCCAGATTGCCCTGGGATGTGTGTGGCTAAAGGAGGGTTGAACTCATCTCTGACACCATCTGACTAGCCCTTTGTCTCTCATTTCTTCAAAAACATCAAGACAAAAAGGTGGTTGTTTCGTCACCGAGCAGATGCTGCAGCATGAGGAAACACTTAGTATCCCTCGACTTTGAAAGAATTTCTTCAAAATGACCAACATCAGCTCTCCCAGTGAAGCTTATCATAAGGTTTAGTACTTTGAAATATGGAATTGTACATAGGAAAAGGGCAAATAAACAGGGGTATCGCACATAATGAAAAATACGTCCCTGTTGATATAGTATACAGTATATAGAGAAAACAGATCGGTCGCATAATTTCACGCAACATTTTTTTTCCTCAAGGAAGTTGACGTGTTAGGGGGGCCATTGAGACATCAGCCGGAGAAACCATTCCACCCATGTTTACACCACAGTATCACCACATTGGGACACCACTACAGAATGTGTCTCCTGGGCTCCTCACCTTCAGGTCAAGAGGCCAACAGAACAAAGCGTCTCCAGGGGCCTCCAAAAAAAAGTCCTTACAGCTACCTCATTGGAATGCTGCTGTTGCCATGTGGACAAAGACATCTGTATACTATGTTTCTGGTTTCCGCGGGTAACATATTGACAACATTTTTAAAGTGAAATTATCCATTAAAGATTTCCAATGAAAGATGCCAGTTCATGATATTTATTTTTTTATTATTCTATTGAAATTGACTCGTGCTAGAATTGAGTTTTCTCCAAAACAAATGGGAACAAGTAGTGTCGTAGTAGTAGTAGAGTCATAAAGCAGCAAAGCACCAGCTATTGGTCAAAGAAGCAAAAGTATTTAGTATATTTATAGTTTTTATACTGGTTACACTGTGTTCATATTTATTGAGGAATTCTAAGTACATGGAGATAGATACAGAAGTAGTTAAAGCTTATACAGCTTCATTAAACAAAGTAAGAGCTTTTTGCATTTTCACACAGCTCAATTAATGGTTAGACCTACTTAAATGCCTGAGATCACTCTAATACCCACAAAGCTAAAAAAAAAAAAAAAAAAAAACAATGGGATCCCTAGATGCTGGCACAAATGGTTTTCTGTCCCACAATTTTTACATCCCAGTGTCACGAAACGTCTCTCTGAAGAAGTGCCACATGGCCAACTGTGCTTACAAAAAGCAGGGGGAATTCTTATAAAGGGATAGTGGCTTATCCACCCTTCTTCCCCTCCTGTACTATCTGTCCCAGCTACTGGTTTGAAGGGTGGCGAGCAGACGGCCGCTGCCTGACCTGCATACGATGTGCAACAACAAGACGCCACCTGGTAGTCATCTCCAGCTTAAGCCACCAGACCTCTTGATGGTCTGCCAGGGCATAAAGTCTGCCACTCTAAGAGCTGGATACACTGGTGCATACTGTCTCCTTCATTATGGAAAATATGAAACAGTTTATTTCACCCAATACGTGACCAGGTTTAAATGGGATGCAGATCATTATGCAATGTATTATTTTAAAATTCAAATCCATGGTAACCTAGGTATACTTGTCTTATAAAAGATAATATCCATCCTATCGGCATGTAATTTCAATTCAAACTGTGCTAATAATTAAGCTAGACTGTATGTTAATAACTACCAATAACAATAGTATCTGTTTTACTGCTTTTTTTACATTAAAGAACAAAAATTGTTCTTAAAACTAAATAATCATAAAGTGAATCACAGGGAGCCCATTTCCAATTTCCATCCTTTGTTTATCTAAACACAGAATATATTAATGATTCACAAAATACTGAGTGTAAGCCCCACAAGAAAATATAATGCCTTCAAATAAGCCAAAACAATAACATTTGTAGAATTCAAACTGAGGATCTTCTGTGCGGACAGAGCTGACAGGTGGAATAGGTTACTGTTAATAAAGATTATGTAATTCTAAGTTTTGAGATAGAGGCCCTGGAATCCACTGGCTCCTGCTTTTACCTCCTGCCTTTCCTGTAATTGAACCCATGAGTTCTCCGATGACAGCTAGGCCCCGGTGGTCACTGTTTGATTACAAAACGTTTTTCCAGTGTATTTAGGGACACAAAAGCCGTCTGTGAGAAAATTCTGACTAACAACACTTTGTTTTGTCAGCTCGCACTTATCAAAGATAGATGACTGCCGCAAAGCACAACAGTGTGTCCAACCTGTCTTACAGGGCAAAGGAAAAAAATCAGTTCAATGAAATGTGTGGGCTTCCCAAGGAAGTCATATAAAGAAGGCGGCTTTGGGTAGGCTTAGTGAATACCTCTAATGTTAAGAGGAGCCATGCATTTTTCACACAGAGCCTGGTGAGACATAGTTAGAGGGTAAATGCTGTTTAAAGAAGCTGTTTTGAAGGGGAAACAGCATGATGCTAAACATATAAAACAGCATCCATCTGGACTTTCTTGTACAAGCACTGAATGACAGAGTCCAGGACCAGAGGAAAGTGATGCCGCTGGGATGCATTGCTGGAGAGTGAGATGTGACTCACAATGAGAAAATCCAGGAAGGCAAATTATCCACATTTTTCCAAGAGACTGACGCACATCAATGACTTAAGGTTAAGATTTAAGGTCAACAGGCACTACGCACCATCAAACATCACATTATTTTTATAATAGTATTAGTTAGAAACATCTGTCAACTGTAGCTATTATTTTGACAGAAGCTAAGGTTAGAAAATAGAGCAAACATTCAGACCAGTAAACCTTCTGCTGTTGGCAGCAGAGTTAGAACTAGTTTCTAATGTAACTCAATTATATTTAACATATCATAGCAAACATACTTCTCCTAATTGGATTACCTTTAAATAGTTTCTCTCTGGTAGATAGCATAGCACGATTTTAAAATATAATGGCAAGAATGAATATCCAGGAGATCATTATGTGGTGACTGAACCTACCCTGCAATCATCACATTTGTTTGCGGTTTTATGCTACAAGCACCAGTAGATACATGTGACTGAGCCACATAAATATTGGGCCTGAGCATGACATTATGGAGAATTGTTGTTATTTTTTGACAAAGGGGAAAAATCAAGAGGAGGGTCATGCCTATGATCTAACCAGAGTGCAGAATTTGTCTGGCAGTTAAAAACACATGTGCAGCAAACTGAACATGAAGGCAACCTATTAGGTTTGTATAAAGATGACAAATGGCTTATTACTCCCATATGGGTCTTACAAATCAAACAAATACAGAAAACTGAAAGCACATGTCAATATATATTTTTTTGAAGTACATGGGAAATTGCAAAGCGGTGACCAGTTGTAAAAAGTGGCCAGCAACATTCAAGGATCAATGTTAATCAGTTAAAGGAAGAGCTATACACATCCAAACATTTAGCTTCAACACTGTGAAACATCAAAGCAATAACAGACCATTAATTATGTAATATTTGGCAATTTGTGCTCTGAACCGCAGTTTCCGTGACACAAAGATGATGCAGAGCAGAACCATCAAAAGTGTTTCCTTATTTGTTTGCCTGACCATGGGAGGAAAAGTGATGGACGCCTGCCAAACATTTGGTAGGAGGGACACAAAAAGCCTACAGTTAAAAAACAACAAGGTCTCTGCTAGTAATGTGAGATTATGTAGTAAAATGGGAGACTAAGGTAAAAGTGTCAAGTTTTATATTTGTTTCACAGTGGTGATATTCCGTCAACCCTATATGCCCCTCAGCTCCAAGCTTTGTGCTTCCATGGGGTTACATACATTTATATAACTTACTCAGGATTAGTAAGTATCATGCCGCCCCGTACAGTGCAGGGTAACGTACAGTACAAGGAATTAAAATGCAAGCCATGGCATAAATAGGGATACATGTTTGGGGATTATGGTGTCTCGAATTGCAAATAGTGCAACTGTAAAATATTTTCACTTATAGATGTTAAGTTTTAGTCCCAACAGGAATGTGTATCCCATCATCCATATGAACATACACTAGATACTGACCAACTCACAAAACATTGCTCCACAGTGCTACAAGTGGTCAAAGCCTCCACAGGGTACATTTGAGGCAAATCTATTGGTCTTTAAAGGCTTAAAAAGAGTAGCTCAGTGTTGTGTTTTCATACATATACAGTCAACACTGTTTCTTGTCTATGAATGTGCAAACGCCTTTTCCAGACACTCCATTCCTGTCCATGTGGAGGAGTGCAAAGCCATAAAATTCAAGTAAAAACTGACAGGAATGTCCTGGTTCAGCCATGTCTCAGTTAAAATTGTTACGCACAACTCCCTGTATTTACAGCATACTCTGGCACTTCATCATGGCAGTTCACCTATTTTGCACAGCAATGATCACACATAGCTGAGTATCATAAAAGTCATGCATGATCTGTTGTCTCAATGCCCAAGGCATACACCCCCCAAAACCCCACAACCACCCCTTTGGCCTTAATCTCTAAAGGCGTCTCCTCTAAATTGGCAAGGCTGGCAGCTCCTCAGGGGATGAGCTAGAAATTCCACAGATTGAAGATTCAAGAAAGCCTCTCTGATGTCTGACAATGCAAAGGTGTTATTTCCACCCACAGCCAGCAATTGGCCTGTTAGAAATGTTAAAAGAGAAGCTGACCCAAAAGCAGGAATTTTGCAAACATTGTCATTTAGCCACACAAACGCACCACATTCAGCACCAGGTTGTAAATGGTGGATCAAACCACCAAGGAACACTTTCACTGGCATAAGGCTGCTTTGTACCATCCACAATTGTAGGTGTTACAAATTTGGCTCCAACCACAATGACCATTGTATGTGCCATGAATGTTTCTTTCCAATAGTGTACAGTATTACAAAAACACTAAACTATTGTGCAGAGCTCCTTTAGTCCTTTTTAGAAAATGTATACATTTGCCTCAAATGTACCCTGTGGCGTTTTGACCACTTGTAATACTGTGGAGCAATGTTTTTATGAGTGGGTCCACATATGCACTCATTTATTTACACACGTAAAAAAAAAAGAAGAGCAGCAGTATTAATCACTAGATGGACAGTGATTATGCAGGAGAGTGATGCATTGATCTGAAGAGGCTCTTTTTTGTCAGTTAACAGGCAATTTATCAGTTAAACTCTCCTGAATAAACTAAAGGTTGAAAAACAATTATTGATTCATCTTCCATTCATATTTTAGCTCTAGTAGAAGAATATGGTCTAGACCTGCTCTATATGAAAAGTGTAATGAGATTACTTCTGTTGTGATTTGGCGGTATATAAATAAAAAATCGACTTGACATAAACTGAATATTCATGAGAATATTTGTCCAATTACATTGCTTTCCCCAATCTATTAAATAATTATTAAATTGTAGATTTTGCAGTAGTAATGCAACATGAACACCAATGTCAGTGTTGTCTGTGCTATAAGACAGAAGCACCCTTCGGTTATTCATTAAAGCCACAAGAATATCACTTAATTCTGTTGTTCTCTAGTGGGTAACAGTATACCATTTTAGCTACTTAAAAAAATGCAGCACGTGTGTGGTGGCAAAATGTTAAGCCTTTACACATGTAGACAGCATATTCAGACTGTGCCTGTCTTCTCCTGAACAAATTCTTTCCGCTTAATGGACTGTATTTTGGCCTAATTTTATCCTCGAGGTTTTACTAAGCCTTTCTCTTTGTCTCAATACCCTTTGAAATTTTATGCTGAAAGGCTCTGCAGAAAACATGCATGTTTCAACATCTGCCAAAAAAGGTAGCATCAATAGAACTGTTAACCTACAATAAAGAGTACTTAAATGACTTCACACGTCTCTTGGCGCGTAAAGACCAAATTGGAAAGGGACTGGAAAGGTCCTTCACCCTGAAGGTTGGAGAGGGTCAGCACGGTGACTAGTGTGCACTGGGAGAGAGGGGGAGGACCCACATGCTAAATATTTAAGATGTTCAGGCAGAGGAGGGCTTCACTGTGGATATAAGACAGAGTCTGGGGAAGCCATTGGTCAAAGAGGAGCTCCAACTTGGTCAGCCAAAGCTATTGTCCGTTTGATATTTCCGGCAAAGACCTTCTACAGGGATAGACTACTCTTAAATACTGAAAGCAATCAAAAGATTTGTGAAAATCTAGAAAATGGCAAAAGTAAATCTGAGCATAGTGGCTCTGGGGGTCACACTGCTCCTGTTGGCTGAGACATGGGCCCAGAATCCCAGGAAGAGACTGGCACCTCCAAAGCCTCCAAAGGCTCAGTGCTGTGATGAGGTACGTTCTCTCAAGGTTCAGGTGGCCAATCTGACTAGTCTCCTCGAGGAGATGGGTCGCAAGCAGGAGACAGACTTGATGAACATTGTGAAGCAAATAATGGAGCTGGACAAGCACAATCGGCAGCAAGAAGCCCGGGTTACAGAGGCAGAGAGCAAATACTCAGAGATCAACAACCGTGTGGAGATCATGCAGCTACAAACCTTGCAGTCTGCTACTCAGACTTCATCAGGTGAGCATCAACACTTTTTAACAGCTGTTAATAAAGTAGGAATTCAATGACACACTGACCAACGTTCTGTGTGCTGCTGGTTGGTGTCATAACATCTCAAAAATTGCAGAAAGAATTTTTAGTTTAACGATTATTTGTGCCAAAATGAATTTACGTGAAAGCAATTTAAATAAACAAAATAGTTCTGGAGAGTTTGTAAAATGTTCACACATGGTAAAACTGATCCATCAGTGACTCTAACATCATCAGTTACTCTCGCCAATGCAATGCAATCTTGGGGGAATTGTTGGCTCTCTGTAAATTATAGTGCGGTCTAGACCTACTCTATATGTAATGTGTCCTGAGATAACTTCTGTTATGACTTGACACTATAAATAAAATGTAAATGAATTAAATCATGTGCACAATTGACAACTCTCTTTTCATCATCATCTCTCTTTAGCCTGTTGAGCAGCTGGTGTCAAATTCACACTGGTGTCAAATTCACAAATTCATCACAAAATTATTTCCACACATGGACAAATATTTAAGATATGACTGAATGTACTGTTTGCCTACCAACCTTTTCAGCCCGTCTCAATTTTGTTTTCAATTCAATTATCAGTTTAATTTGAATAATTTACAATAAGTTGAAAAGATATACTCTTCTAAATAACAAGCCCTCATTTCACTGCAATGTCCTTAAATAGGCCAACTAGTTTGCACACAAGACACTATTTTTATATCTTAGCTGTGAAAAACTATAATCAGCCATGTCCATTGCTTTGTGGGTCTCAGAAAACTGCTTTGAATTGGTTGCGAGGTAGATTACAGTGCACACACTTATCTGAGCTGCCTGACAGCAGTCAAAAGCATTCATTTGGAGCTGAAGTCCCATCTGCAGGGCTGTCCATTAAGAGGTCCATCAAAGCCAAATCATCTCCGACATTCATCTGAACTTTACACACCACTAATCAGCACTGGCTGCTGCAGGGAGGTTAACCAGGCATGACGTAGTTTATTATTTCAATACCTTAACTGTGTGGTCTAGCAGGGCCACATTTATGTCACTGGCAAAGGGAACACAGAGGCCTTTTTAAAACTTGAGTAAATTAGAGACAGGAGGGCAGAACAGGAAGGGATGCAAAGATTAGAAGTGGAAGGTGTCCACCTCTTTTTCTTTTACACAGACTTTTTAAAGTATTGGGCTCATTGCTCCATAGCGATCTCATAGCCCTATTAATGGCATCACCATACTGCAACAGGAGTAAAAGAGGGGAACTATGCAAAAATCGGAGCCATGCTGTGCATATTTCCCTCCGTTTTGATCTATTTTGCTTTTGGTGGGGGTAAAGGTCACTTTTTCATCTGCCCAATCACTTGGATATCCATAAAGCTGTGAGAATTTATGGCATTCACATTTTTAAGAAACTGCATATGGTTTTATCATAACTGAAGAGATTATTTTTTTCCAGATGCCACATATGACTGTGCATCCCTGTACAGCAAGAACTACAAGATTTCTGGCGAGTACAAACTGCCTAAAGATGAGTTTCTGGGTACACCTGAGCTGACCGTAAGAATTATTATTATTATTTCAATGTTGTGTACTTTTAGGTGTAAAAGGTGATAGTGAGGCATCGCATTATATTACATTACATATACATATTACATTATATTGGTAAATACTTTCAGGTCTTCTGTGATATGGAGACAAATGGAGGTGGTTGGACTTTGATCCAAAGGCGCAAAATCGGACTGACATCATTCAACCGTGACTGGAAGCAGTACAAAAGTGGTTTTGGATCCATCCGCGGAGACTTCTGGCTCGGCAATGACAACATCTTCCGTCTAACAAGGCAGCCCAGTGTGCTCAGGATTGAGATGGAGGTACGTGTTGGAAAACATGGCACCCATGTAAGCTTTAACGCTTGTACGACCCATTTCATTGCCAAAAGTAAAAGGGCATGAACACAGAACCAAATGGTTTCTATGGGTACTGAGCGTAAGAAAATTAATAATGAATCAAACTCCTTTTTAGAGATGTTAGGCAGACCATGACAGACAATATTCTCAGGTTTTATAACTGTCCCTCTCTAAATCCTGTTATATGTGTTTTCCAATGTAGGACTGGGCTGGAGAGACACGCTATGCAGAGTATGGCTTTTTCTCTGTGGGTAATGAGCTTAACAGCTACAAGCTCTTCCTTGCCAACTACAGCGGGAACGCTGGAGACTCCTTGCGCTACCACAACAACACCAACTTCAGCACCGTCAACAAGGACAATGACAAATGTGTGGATGACTGTGCTTCCCTGCGCAAAGGTAAATTATTAATGCCACAGTAACCCACAGAAATCCATCCTTGCAGTAATTAGTAGATACATAGTAGATACATATTTCCCTCCAATTAACATTAAGTCTATTTATTTTTCCTTCATCTCCTTCCAGGTGGTTACTGGTACAACTGCTGCACTGACTCAAACTTGAATGGCGTTTTTTACCGCTACGGTCAGCACATAACAAAGAACGCAGATGGAATCACTTGGTATGGCTGGCACGGGTCCAACTACTCCCTCAAGAAAGTGGAGATGAAGGTCCGGCCAGTGAATTTTCAACCATAAGTGCTTCAGCTGTGTGTCCTGGACCAAGATCATACGCATGAATGCTGAGAGATCTCACTAATACCTGTTCAACCAAATTGTGCTTTCCCATGACTGCGAAAGGAATGAAAATGTAGTTTGTGATGGTCTGGTTAAGTTTCAGTCAGATGAATGTGTAATGTTTTTGCTGTGGTTGATTGTAAATTGTAGTTCATTCTGTGTATTTATCAGTAAAATATTTTATTTTTCAAAAGCTTTGATAGATGCTCTTTTACCACTGTCCCATATGGGTAACTGGATTTTGATTCCTTCTCTCATTTGTCTTGAAAGCATTAGATGTATGTTGTAGTTAACACAAGCCATTTATGGGTAGTAGCAAGAATCAGTCCAGAGTGGTCTGGTACAGGTATAAATCATTAAAAACTGGTAGGAACTAATTATCTTTGTGAGTTGCTGGAATGGGATTAACCACCGAAGGTACTTCCTATGAATTACACTGCATTTTATTGTAAAACCTAAACCATTGATGATGGAAATGTGTCATTTGTAAAATGTGTACAGCTCTGTAATTATGTTTTTATGTTTTAGTTTTATGTGATAGAAAATAAACATATTTTTTAAAAGAGTGGTATAACCTGTCTCAAACTGTTTTTTTCAACACTATTCTTTTCGTTTAATAGCACAGTTGAAACGTGACAAACTCAATGGAGATTTTGTGTCCATTCTTGTCCAATAATAGCAACATATTTGCCTTGAACCAACAACCTCTGACTCATCTACTGTCATCTTGGCCCAAGGTCCCAGGGGACCTAAGCCAAATGCAGGAATGAAGACCACACACACACACTTCTGCCTGTCAACTTAAATGCCTTTAGGTTGACTACCTTGAAAACAATAACACCGTCTTGCTACGCTTTGAACCAACAAAGAATTCCTTTGAGCATTCAAATACCTACAGACAGGGACCACTGCCTATACAGCCTCAGTGGTAGGCTTAGTGAAATTCTCTTCCTTTTACAAGGTGACACATTCAGTCAAGAGTAAAAATCTAATTAAAGCTGGACATGTATCTCTGCCCTTTAGAAAAGATGACCACGGTGGAATGAAGGAGACCCAAAGGGGACCTTTGGGTGGTGATAAATGACCAGGTCTGTCTATATCCAACAACAAAAGCAGACCTTGAAAAGTGGTGGATGGTTCAACTGCATCTATAAGAGGTCAGTTACTATTGACGGTACAACACAATTCTAATGACTAACAAGCTTTACTTAGGAAACCCAACTGCTACAAAAGTAATTTACAGGGTTTTTTTTGTACGTTTTCTGAAGAGTTCAACTTTAGTGAATAGGGCTGCCAAAAGTTATTTTTCGATAAATATTAGGGCTGAAACGATTCTTCAAGTAACTCGAATAATTTGATTACTGAACATCATTGATGCAAAAGTCTATGCCTTGAAGCTTCGTTCAAACAACGTAACTAGCGTTGTATACCGCTATGTTTCCGCACAGATGATTAATACTGTCGCACAACGGGTTGACGCTGCTGGAGACTGACGGCGGGATTACAAAATGAAGGAAGTGAGCGAAAATAGTGAGGGGCTAAGAGAAGAGACAAGTGGAGAAAACAACAGAAAGTTTGGGATCATTTTAAGCTACAAAAAAAACGAAAACTCTGTACAGTGTGTCACTGAGCGGACAAGTTACACAAGGTAACATTAACATCTGCTCGCAGTCTCTGGTCCAGCATTTTACACAACTACAGCATGCTACTCTGCAAATAGCAAATCTTTTGAAAACAAGCTAAAACGAAAGCTGTTGGTAAACTGCTGGCGGAGACAAAGCAGCCCCCTCTTTCTTTACCAGCGCCTCCTGCACATGGCTACTTAATATGCACGTGAATGACGTCATCGGACCATGCTGTCTTCATTCATTCAGTCTTCATTCTTTCTAAACTTCACTCAGATCAGCCTTCGGAAAATGTGTCCTCCTGAACAGTATAGTTAAATAGCCCTGCTGTTAACTTTGTACCGTGTCACATTAACCTGGGCTTAGTGACAGCTTTTTTGTATATGCAGTGTAAAGACCCAGAGGCATGAAGGGGAAGGGGGGCAAAAAAGATTTACATTTGGGCCACCAAAAATGTACGCCTAGCCATCTATTTTAGGGGCTGGGTGGCCCATGCGCCCATTGCTTACAATTTAAGGAATACAATTGTTGCTTTTTCTAAAAATGAAACCTTTCTTTTGTATATTTACTATTGCTATTTACTATAAAGCAAAAGTATTTCTTATCCGATTACTCGATTAATGTAATAATCGGTAGAATACTCGATTACTAAAATAATCGATAGCTGGACCCGTAATAAATATATTGTGTAAGGGTGAATGTGACCTCTGGGCTCCTCTTTCAGCAGATGTTAAACCCAAAGAATCATAGAAACTATATAACTATAACTATATGGATTGCATTATATTGTTCTTCTGCTATTTACACTTATATACACACACACACACACACACACACACAACTATACTTATAAAGGTGTATGAAGTGTTCTCTTCATCAGACAGGTGTAATCTAAACACCTGTCGCAGTAATAACAAAAGTAGAACATCTTAAGGTTCACAAAGGTAGTACATTGTGTGGCTACTGGACTGCATTACCTTGTACAAATGTTCCTGTTATTGTGTCCACCCCTTTCCACTCATACATTAAGTACATTTGAGCAGTTGAGTAAAATAATGCACAAAAGCCACTCTGGATGGCTAGCATAAGATTAGATTTTGCAGCCTTCTATACATCTGAACATGCACACACTGTACTAAACTTAATTTAAAATTCCTTCATGGCCGGGTTGCCTCAGTGGTAGAGCAGGCGCATGTGCTGAGAGGTTTGTGCCTCGATGCAGAGGTCCAGGGTTCGAATCCGACCTGTGACAAATTTCCTGCATGTCTTCCCCCTCTCTCCCCCCTTTCTCACCTAGCTGTCCTGTCAAAAAATGAAAGGCGGAAAAGCCCAAAAAATAATCTTAAAAAGAAAGAAAATGTATATTCCTTCTACCAGAGTGTCAAATTCAACTAAATTTAATAAAAACAGAAACAAATGGCCAATCCAAGTCAATTTAATGACACTGCATGATGTACCATCAACACCATAGGCCGCATGCTCAATTAACAATGTTCCTCTGTTGTTGGTAAAAAATAGGGAAAATGTGACCAATTTCTTGGCTCTTTCCAAAACTATGGTGCCTGAGAATATAGTCGAACCACAGACTAAATATGTTGATTTTCTTAAAATCCCTCACACATCATTCAGAACAGTTACAACAGTTAGAAAATATGTACTATTATGAGAATGTCACCAATTCAGATTGAATACCCTAAATTTCAACTGAAGTTCCATATAAGAGCATTCTCCAGGCTATGATCTGTGACATATCTTTTCATACGGTCTAAGACAGTTTAACATCAAATGTTTTAAGGCAATCATAGATCAATATTTAGTACGACTTAACTTATTAATCTGATAACCATAGGAAGTGTATGGATGCTATGGCAGAACGAAGCTTTTAAAGCTTTAAATGCATTATTTGCATTTGAATGCATCTCTGAGGTAGCCTAAGAAAGATACAGTTCCTGAAATTGTCGCAAACTCATCTACAAACACCATGACTCATCTGGTACTAAAGTAGCAGTGAGAATGCCTCCTCATCTTTAAAAAGTGAGCATCAGATATTATTATTATTATTATTTTTTTAATACAGCAACAACTCAGTAAAGCCAGGTTTACGTGGTTCTTTTTGCACACCAGTCTCTAGATCTTTTATGGGAAATCCTGGAGAGGTGAGAACCAGATGGGGATATTGAAACCACCAGAGTGCTGGCTCCCATCATTCATCATCATCAAGGCTCCTGAGAAATTGAAAACAGGCCCCTGAGAAACACAAGTCCAGACACTCATAGATGAAAAGGAGGCAAGCGTCCAATTAGATGCCTGGAAAACAGATTTCTCCATGCCATGCCAAAGGCATAGAAATAAAGAAGAATGAGAAAGAGGATGGAAAAGATGACAGAAGATATCAAAGGCTTATGGGAGGATTATGTGTAGTATAAATTTTTGTTATTTATTAAAATAAAAATTGACTTTGAGAGAATAGTTTAATGTTGGTCTTTAAGCAATAACTTCTAATGCAATAACTCTTTATCACAGAGGCACCTGTCAAACCTAGTTTTTGTGACAAGGATGAATCTACACTAACAGGAGGAGACCTCTAAATTATAAACACTGAATTATGTTATGATCTCAAAGTTAATAATTACCTTTAAAGTTAAATATTTATTCAAAGTTAAAAGCTACATACAGCTTTGAAAGAAGCTACATATTCATTTGACTCTACCACTATAAATAAACAAATAAAAAAATCATACAATAAGTTAGGTGTACTATTAAATACAGTTATTTCTAATTTTCCCTGTTCATGTAAAGGAAAATTGTGTTACTGTTTTCAGTCAAATACTGTAATGAAGAAAGACTAAGTTCAACTTCTCACAGTTTATAAAGGACATGTTTTTTTCCCTCATACTAAAAGTTTGCTTCTGAGGTTTTCAGACCACCTACCTGATAAGAGCCTCCAGGATGAGAGGAGAAGGACCTTTCTGAAACTCCAGCTCTTTGTAGTGCAAAGCCTTGGCGTAGGCGCGACATTTGGCAGCTCTCTCGCCAAGCAGCACGATGCCATTATCATCTCTGAGGGGCAGAGGGCCCTGCAAAAGGAAACAAAAAATAACCAATTTGTAATTGTAATATTTAATGTACACTATAACGCAATTACAGTGAAAGACTGAAATAAGGTTGTTTGGTGTAGCAACTGAGTTACTGTAAAAAGGGGTGTCTGGTAGCCTACAGAAAACATCTTATGCCCTTCTTTCCACCGACCCAGAATACAACACTTCATATATGTGTTTCTACTGCAGCCTCACAGCAAGAAGCCCCTGCTGAAATGCTTTATTATGACCCATGACGGTCTCTGCCCTCAACGTAACAGTACCATCACTAATTAGCTAAACATGTGTGGTCAAACAGTTCAACAGGGGGAAAGTGCCATCCAGAAAGGCTTTCTCTGTTAACGTTTTAGTAGTCTTGCAATACCGGTGGAAAAAGTATTGCTGTAGTTTTAAATGTTATCTCCTTCAGAACAGTTCCTGTTCTGATTTTTATCACAATGATAGCAGCCATGTTGCAATGATAGCAATGTTTTCTGATCCGCTCTCTTATTGTGACTATTAATGTTACTGTTGAGAAGTATAATGTGGGCAAATGAGGAGACTAGGGTGGTTTCTCTTGTTTTTGCATTGATACATTTACTTAGCACCTATATGTAGGTTCTGTTATTTACGGTCATGAACTCTGTTTTGCATCTGGTTCACCATTTGAATTTTTGAGCAGATACATACATTTAAAACACTGAATATTTTCATGCACAACTTAGTGTAAAGATACGTTGATGACGTAGAAAGGCATAAACTTAACAGAGCCAAGTAAACCGTCATCGTTGTTTCCACAAAGACAAGATTAAAACAAATGAGATTTGAATGCTGCTGCATTGCCAGCTGGAGACCCATGAAAGTACAGCCTGATTTCAAATGTTATTTCAACATCATGTTGTGCATATATTGTCATGGAAATCCAAATGGTATGTTCTTTTTGTTCCACAAAGGGGCTGGACAGTTTGTATATAAAAAGCTCAAAAATGGACAAGTTATAGTTGAGTCATAGGTAGTAATGAAGAACATCTAATCCTTTATGATGGGTGGTTTGGGATTAAATTCCATGAGGCAGGAAAAGCTTTATTTATCACCCCTTCAAAATGCACTACCTAATATCCAACTTTTAATTTAGAAAATTCTACTAAAACAGACTCGCAATAAATAAAAACATGACATGAGCAATCCTTCAGTGTAAATTGTATTACAGTGATCCTGTAGTTTAATGTAGCTGCTGCAGTTCAATGCTAACCTTGTCACTGTGCTCCATGAACTCTGCCAGGTTGAGCAGAGTCTGTGTGACCTCGGCGATGTCCTGGGAGGTGAGAGCTAATTCAATGCTGCGGATGAGCTCATCCTGCTGGTCCTCACTCAGCTCAGACCAACAAGACAGGAAGGCTGCGTTGAACAGGTCCCTGTGGACCACAGACACAGCATTTACACATTAAAACAAATAACCACAATGTGTGACATTACATTTATGATATTTTGCAAAAGCAGGCTTTAACTGAATTTTGGGGTCCAGCAAATCCATAAGAAGCTACATTATTCTATAGCTTGTAAAAAGGAGCACTGTATAGCCAGGTCCAATGTTGTTTTATAGCTTTGATCACAGCGCATTTATAGTATTTTCCAGTAACAATCTGCTTCACAATTACACACATTCAGTCATATCTGGAAACTATAGAAGCTAATGCTGGTATCTGAGAAGCCCTGCATGGATGAGTGGATCTACAAAATCAGTTTCATTGCTTTGCTCAACAGTGGCTGTCCACTAACACAGACAGAGCTTTAAATTCTTTGCTCTATCATTCTATGTCTCTACATTAATATGGCGATTATGTGAATGTTTGTAGTGGTTATAATGGATGTAGAACACTGAGAACTATGACAAGAAAAAAAGCAACTTTCTCCTCCATCTATTCCTTATAGAGGAGGGAGAAAGTGAGCTAGAAAAGGTAGACCCGAAAGAAGTGGTGTACCTGGCGAGAGGGATGTAGGTTTGTGCTAGTGACCAGCATGATCGCAGAGCTGGGGAGGACGACTCCTTGAGTAGCACAACACTTAAGCGCCTCAGCCACTCCAGCCAATCATCTTTGGACACCTTTCTGGCAGCACCCCAAGCCTGTGAAGAGAAAGAAATCATCCATCTCAGACGTCACTGGGAACTAGGTGGGAGCAACACAGTTTCACCAGATCTGAGTGTCACAGGTAATGTGTGTGGGATGATCTGGCTGAGATGCGCACATAAATCTTTTGCTACTGGTCATCACATTTGCGTTCTTCCAAAATATTGCCTCATTTGGTGCTTTGATGATGGTGATGGAGAACGCTGTGCAACGCATCAGTCTGCGTGTCAATCTCTCATGGGTATTCAACCATGAGCCATAGCATATGATTCACATCATTTTCATATTCAGTGACCCTGTGTGCCCTGAATATAAGCATCTGTCTTCAGTGTGTTTCTCAGCTCATTTGTTTAGGTTTAATCTTCAATTCATTACCGGTCTGCTGGTCCTTATGTCATCACTACAAGTAAACTATGGGCTGTTTACTGTGTACAATCACAATAGGTGCAGTCAACAACCATGCCAGTGAAACCAACACTGGACTTGTGTGTGCTACTTTTCACTATTGGAAGTATAACTCAAAAACCCGTTTTTAAAGTAAAATGTCAATTATCCCTTCTGACCTTCTGAAGTGCAGTAGTGCTGACATGAAGCTTCTTCATAGGCCCCGCCTCTACAGGACCGCTGACCAGAGCATCACCCTGGTTACCACGAAGATGGCGATGTTGGAAGATTAGAGGGTCCTCTTCCTCCTCAGCCAGAGTATAGCCCTATAATACACACACACACACACAAACACAAACACACACACAAACACACTTGAGTCAGGCCTCAAAACATGCATTAAGAATGTAGAAGTGCATTGCCTTCCTGAGGGATAACTGTTGATAAACAGAGCATGTAACGACTTGCTTACGATGCACTGTACATAAAAAAAATTTTTTTTATTTGTGATTATGTAATTTATTGCTTGATCATGTGCAGTTACTTTGTGTCATGAAGGGTTATAATGTTTGGGCCTGACTGGGCAAGAGGCAAAGAACAATGAATTCAGGAGACATGTTGGAAATGTGCATAGTATCAATTGCATTAATATGTTTTTGAGAACACCTGGATAAATTGTGGGGACTTACCTTAACAATGCGACATATGAGTATGTCATAACGCTGGTGGTTGATCCTATGCTTCAGCATCACTTTGTTCACCATGGGGATGAAGATCTGGTACTGAAAATAAGGGGAAAAGGGTAAATAAAAGGGTGTATGTGTGCTTCATGTGGTTTTGCATGGCTACCTTTTTCCCCACACCAGAAGCCAAATAACTGAGTATCCTGCACTTGTCTCTAACCACAATGAGTATCAGATCAAAAGCTTCCCCTGCATATTTGTTGCCAGACGAGGCTGTATGTGGGCTGGTGGTTCTGAGGTTAAGCCCCAAATGATAGGAGGGATCAAGTATAAGGAGGGGAAAACTTGGGAGGAAAGGGAGGGGTGAATGTGACCTCATCCACTCTCATAAACACCACCCCCCACCACCAAATGGTCAATGACATCAGATGTCTGGCAGGAAGTAATAAAGACTGTGGGGGGTGGATGGTTACCGAAATGCTGTTCATGTAAAGCCAGCAGTAGGAAGGCTGGAAGTAGTCTTTTGAATAATAGCTACATCTAAAGGGAGCCCTGGGGACAGCTATAGCTACCTTTTTTCCCAACTGGAAGACTAGCGAGGACAGGGTGTCCATAGAGGTGGAGCGAAGCTCAGGCGTGCTGTCAAGTGTCCGGACAATCGGGTGGATAATGCGTGAAGCATAGTCTGTGAAGTCCAGGGACTCTGTCAGCCGGTCCAATGTCTCCAAGGCAACCCTGAGCCAAACAGAGGAAAAAAACGATAAACACAAAACGCTCAGCTTCACTTAAACATTAGCAGGACAGAGAGACATGGCCTGCTCCAAAGGACTCAAAAGTGCACATAAAAATGGTATGCTGTAAAGAATACTACCAGTGGAACCCTGTTCTTCTTTTTGGTATCATAGGTCTAGTATAGTAAAAGAATGATGTGTATATACAATCAAAATCGATTTAGGAGATAATACCACAAAGTTACATAAATAAAATCACTGTTGTGTGAGATCCAGTGAGAATGGATTTGAGCTAGATTCAAAACTACGACTACATGAGCACAGGGACAGCCGTGTGGAGTACTGACTTGCGGGCCTGCAGGGGCACATCGGAGGCATCAAACAGTTTGACAATGGGCGGCAGCAGCAAGTGCAGGTAGTCATCTAGGTTGGCACCAAACAGCTGGATGGCGTTGAGCATCTGCAAAGGAGAGCACACACTGCTCGGTCCTGCATACACTTAACATGAGCAGCTGATTTTAATGAGCTTGTTATGGCTAAATGGCCTTTTTCAGGAATCCCCCAAAAAAAACGGATGGTGTTTTATTTCAGGAAGGTGCTGGCACACATGCTAGCCTTCCAGGAAAAGTTTGCATTCCTATGAGTGAATGAATGAGCGAATATCTTATTAATGTACGTCATTTACACACCACGGACCATAACATATAATCCTGTGGAATAGAGCTACAAATATAGCATATTTCAAGTACAAAAACTCCACACAGAAACCATGTGGGGCGTGTCGTACACTGAACTATCCTATGAGATGTATACTATGTCATTTTAATGTCCGTGGTTTGAATCCCACTGGATATCTTTAGAGCACATTTAAGCTTTTCTTTGGGAAAAATGCAAAAAAAAAATTGAGAACAGAAATAACAAATAAACAAACACATATGGTCACATAAAACAAATAGAAAATTATGAGAACCACCTTTAAGAAGCTATGAGAGAAAGATTACGATTCATGTCTGAATTCATGTCTGACTATACAGTTCTAAATTCATAAAAGGGATCAGTGTTGCAGGGCTCAATGGATGTTATGAGTGTCGCCTCTATCCAGCCAGCTAATTGTCAACACATCTTAAATAAAGTATATAACATTAGCTGTGGGGTTATTTTTTTGAGAAAGGCTTCTGTAGTTTCGTCTCATAGTCACGTCATGTTGTGTGGAGCGTGTGTGAGGAGTGTGCATGGATAGATGGTGGTCTTAAAGGATGACGTATGCTGCAGTGAACAAACCCACCCCAGCCCCCAACACACACACCATGACCACTTCATGGCATCGCACCTCCACCCCCATATCTAAATTGTGCACGGCGAGACAGCAGGAAGCCAAGGTGGATGTCTACAAGTATGCGTGTGTGTGCTGGGGGGTGGTGGTGGCTGAACAGCTCCTGATGGGAGTATGTTTTTCTTTTCTTCTCTTTTGGACTAGAGGGTAACCCGATTCCCAGTTCCCCCACTTCGTGACCCCCATCCTGTGCTAAACATTAGGCTCCAGACCAGGCCTGAGTTATGGACTATCCAGACTGTGGGCTGCTGGGTTATCTAATACTGCAGACTTAGAGACAAAACAGCACTTGATGACCGTGCTTCTTATGATTCTGTCTTTGTGGTCTGTGCCCAAACCATGATTTAAGGTTCGAGGGAAAACCCAGACCACTACTGGCAGCAGCTTCTGAAACGGGAGAGTGTGTTAGCTACAGGTATATGCTCTTTGAACTGCTGCATTGTAAGTGAATGGCTTAGACCTGAATGGTCTTGATGGATATCGATGGAAACCGCAAACAGAAAACAGCACCCCAATAAGTCAACTGTGGACTGAGCTCCTGTGCCTTCTGAAATAGTGTGGAGTGATGGGGTTGCTTTTAAAAACACACACTCCTCTCGGCAGTGCTAGCAAAAAAAAAAAATCTACTCAAATGACAACTCAAATCTGACATATGATCTTTTCAAATTAGTTATTGCACTTCCTCCACCAGACACAAAACTTTTTCTTTATTAATCAGAGTAGAGTCAAAGTGCACTGAGCAGTCAACTCTTATGGGCACTAGACTTTAACAGTTTACTTTACTCTCTATTACAGCTACCTATTCCCGCCTACCTCTTTCCTATACATCTTTCTCTTGCACAGGGTTTGTCTTGCTTGGAGAATTCTTACGGCACAGTCACGCCAAAATCCGCCTGACGAAATGTATTTGCGTGGCAAAAAGCAAGGGGAACAGGAAATAGTGCGGGTCAGGTTGTAAAAATAAACTGCTGGAGCTAGCATGCTAACAACAGCAGTCCACAAATTTGTTACGTTGTGTTTAATCAAACACACATTTTGTCGAAAAGAAGAAAAAAAAACTTTATTAATCTCTCTTCGGAAAATTCTATTTTATTTCCGTTGTTACACACACATAGGCCCGGAATACACACACAGGACCTATAGCCATGCACTATGTTGTTGTGAAGAGATGTCAGAGTGATGAAACTGCCCCTCCGTGCATTGCTACCTTTCTTGGCGCATTACTGCCACAAACTGCTGATTAGTGGCATAACGTTACACTGTCATCAGGAATGTGTATCATGAAGCTTGCGCACTTGTGCTCGTACGGGGACGCGCTTATAAAAAATATTGCTCCAAAGTGCTGCTAGTGGTCAAAAACTCCCCAGGGTAGCTTTAAATCTCAAGTCAGTAATTTTTGTTGTTGATAGAATGGCAGGATGATTGATTAGTTGGATCAGATTATTAAATGGTACAAAGGATTCAGATCATTCCATATATACCTTTCTTACCTTCATCTGACTGTGATTCATCAGGTTATTTACCTGTTCTAGTGTGGAATGTATCAATTCTGTACTGCATACAGCACTTTGTGGACAACAAGGAAAGCTGCATATTAAAAAATGATCCACCAAATACAGTAGAGTAGGAACTGATATAATCCCCCAAATTTGCTAACAGTAAAAAAGTAAGCATGGCAACATGCTGACAACTGACAGTCTCAGGCATTTATATTACAGATGTTTAGGCTACTATAGGTTTTCTCAGAGCATTACCAAATCTAGGTATCTAGGTAGGACTGAATAACTGTCATCCATGCCAGTTTGAAAGTGAGAGTTAGACATACTCTTTGAACTGAGACCACCAGTTAAATTATGTTAAAGGCAACAAATGACTGTACAAATGGAAAATGATGCATTGCTCGAGGACTTGGAACATGATGCAATATGCAGGGAGTGCATCATTGAAAAGTACACGCACTGGATGATGATACTGCCTATGCACTGGGCCACAGCAGCTGGTTTTTATTGCACGTATTTTCGAATGACTCAATTTCTTTTTTATATCAGCTATTGCTCATATTGCTGCATAAGCATTCATGGTCGCATTAACCTGTTTCCAAGCTATTCATTTTTTGCTAAGCCTCTGCTGAGGGCTCTGTGAACACAATTTTAATTCCAGCCTTACTGGATTGATTTCTGTAACATCTCAATTTGTTAAATCTTTATTGTTTTTATTTTTTCAATTAGATTTGTATGTGTATTCTTACCTGATTAATTCTGTAAGTGTTACTGCTGCAATGCCTGAATTTCACAAAACTCCTTGAATTTCTTATTTGATCTGTAATTTGACATGATAATCATCCATGTGTCCCAGTTAAAGGCTCAACCTGTAATTTCTATTTTCTCATCTTATCATAAATAAAAACAATATATTTTACTTGTATGTGTTTAATATGTGTTACTGCTAAAGAAACCTTATACAATAATAATAATATATTAGCATGAGTTGTTATCTAGCATTATTAGGAGGGACAGCACCTTATATTCAGCAGCTTTTCATTGACTTCTGGTGGTTGTACCGTTGGTGTACCCTTTTATCACATGTACTTTTAAATTCATGAAAAATATTGAGATACACTACTTTAGCCAGGTGTAGGCCTATAATCGCACAGCAGCATTGGTGATTTTGACATTGGAACTACACCACATTGCACTGACCTTGATGGTAACACTGCGCCCGGTGCTGTTATCGTGCATGAAGACACGCAACATGTGTGGGATAAGCTGAGGCAGGTAGAGCTTGAACTCTCCACCCAGCGCCACCACAATCTGCTCGATCAGAAGGATGATGGTGTTCTGCATGGGGTTGTTTGGTGTCCAGTACTCCTACAGGACAGAGCATACGATGTTGGCATGAATTAGAACACCATCATATGTATTATTTATTCAAAAATCGATGAACTCAGGGAATAATGTCCTTGCTTTATATAGCACACCAGCAGAACACATTCTGCTACTATACAGCTCTAAAAGGGATTGTTATACTATCAAGCAAATGTCTACTACAGAATTTCAGATTATAATTATTCTCTCTTACCTGATGAGTTTACTACCTTACTAAACAACAACAATTAAATAATATTAGCAAGTCACACTATGGAGAGAAACCCATGGCCAAAACTATCCTCAAATGTACAGTGTGAGCTAAAAAATGCGCAAAACTAATAATCCCTAAACTAACAGACAGATGTGACTGTTGTCATAAGTTATACGTTTGTCCTAAGTAAGAGTGATCTCAATTCCTGCAAGGCCAATTTCTGAATATAAAATTTTAATATTCAGAGGGTACATCCAAAGCACTAAGTAGAAAGCACTACCTCATCCACCTTGCTCTCCTATAATGTTTTGTGGGTCTGAAGAATTGGGTCAAAATGTGTTTCCATCAATGAGCTGAGTGTTAGATGGACGTTTGGACAGATTTCCCTCTGGAAATACAAAGCTTTCACGTGCCAGAGGCAGAGAAGGAGCGTCCTAATACTACATGGCGAGGAATGGAGACAATTTCCTGTCAACTGGGACTGACATCACGTATGTGTGGCTTGTGACACCGTTTTGGAAAATCTCAGCACAGCCACTGTGTACATTAGAGATAATGGCAATTGGAGTTACGGTGGAGGAGTTGAAGTCACGCAATACGTCAGTCAGTCAATGGGGTTCAGCTGTGAGATCTGGCAGAGGTGTTTTGTCAGTGACCAGAGGTCTCAAGCAGCCCCCAACTTCCTGCTTTCCCTGCCTGTGGCAGCTGACTAGAGAGCAAGTGAGTGTACATCCTGAATGGCTATTCCAGCCCCCTCATCTGGATGCAGGAGCTGAGCTGGAGCAAAAATGAATAGATTCTTTGTTTCACTCACCATTTATTAACTCAGAGGGACTCAGTGGTCCAGTTCTCTCAATTACTTTCTTCAGGAGGAGTTACCGCCATTGCAAAAGTGCTGGTAACAGGCTTACCAAGATTCCGATACAAGGACAGTCATATGATATTTTGTGCCTTGCTATGATTATGTGCTAGACAAGTGTGTTTGTGCAAGTGCAAGGGCTATGGCTTTAGCAGTTGTTCCACATCATGTGATAAGGATGAGTCCTCACCAGATTTCTCTGAATTGGAAAACAGGAGCCGACCTGTTAGAAAGTGTAATTTTAACTGCATAAAGGGAGAGTAAAAAGAATATTACCCAAATAACTTTTTCTCACTCTCCCTGTCCCGCAGCGTCTTTAATCTCGCTATTAAGTACCACACCACACATGATGTGAACTGCTGTGTGACATGAATTCTGTCGAATCTTTTAAAAAGCAATTGAAGACTCTGCTATTCAAGCAGGCTTTTAGTTAGTCAAGGGTTTTTTATGGTTGGTTGTTATGTTTTCTATTTGTATTTAAATGTTCTTGTACTTTAATTTGTTGTATTCTATTACATTTTGTTGTGAAGCACTTTGTGATTTTTATCTTACATGGGGCCAGACTTCATCCAGGGGCCCTGAACACATTACTCCTAATAAGGGAAGTGGCGAGCACAACTGAGTGCAATTAAGAGTTTACAGCTGTTTGCCTGACTCACAGGAAAATAAAGGGGGGGGGGGGGTTGTTGACACAGTTACTCACTCTGATGAGGGTGAAGATGTCGTCCATGTAAGGGCGGATGTGGATCTTCACAAAGCACACCACCATTCCCATCTGCTGGAAGAGGAACTGGAGAACAAAAAGAGCACAGAAAGGAAAAAAAAGAGTAAGAGACTTGCTTTGAGAATAACTGACCACCAGAGGTAAACAGATAAATCAACCAGACAGCCTCTTTCCTCTTATTCTGTAGTGCTTCCTACCTCTCGGATACTGGCATCGCAGACCCGGATGACATTGAGGAAAGTGGGCATGACCTGGGGCAGGAACTGGACACACTTGAGGCCCAGAGACTTAAAGATGAAGGTGACGGCCTGGACTACCATAGTATGGTGGTTGGAGAGTGAAGGGTCTCTCAGGATGCGCATCAAAGTGACGATTGCCACGGCAGGGTAAAACTCATCCAAGGGCAGGTTGCCCATGTTCACTAGCATCTCACTAGTACTATAGTCCGCTGTAAGGAAGAGGAAAATTGGTGAAAAGGTTTTAACTAAATGTTTGCTACAAATGAATCATACAACACTCACATTCTTGAGAAAGAGATGGCTGTATGGTGTGCAAAGAACCAGAAGTAGTTTTTTTGTTTTTGTTTTTTTAAAGAAGGCTATGCCGTGGTGACACTCTGAGACCATTAGTCTGACAAAAATTCTCCGGTGTGTAAGTTTGAGTATATCAACAGTGATATATGGCATCTCAAACACAAGAGATATTTTGCTGATTTTCCAGCTCTGTGTCAGGGCAGTGTGTGCAGATGAACGTGTGCATCTTCCCTTCGTGGCCGCAGCGGAGGTCGGAAACAACACATTTCGCGTCATCCAGTGGATCTCGGCAGACCTCGGCTGCTCCGAGCTCTGTGCACTGGCGCCACGGAGGGAAGCAAAACACTGTTCATGTTAACACACTGCCCACACAAAGATGGATTAAAATCGGCAAAGTATCCCTTTAATTAAATAAGAACGCTGCACAGAGCACAGTGGGGAACCTGACGCAGAGGGCTTCGGCAAAGGATCGCAGGACATCCAGCTAAAACGTAGAAGCTGGGTCCCCTATTGGCACAACACAATGCAACATCATTGCAAGCTTACATTCCTGATTGTTAAAATATGAAGATGAATACTTCTGATGGCCTCGCAATTGTCAAAACGGAAGATAAGATGACAGTGTTGTAAAAATCCTGTCCCATAGTACACATTTTAAAAAGCTGTGGAGCATGTGGGTGTCTGATAAACCTTTACACATGGATATATACTCAAACAAGCCTTCCTGGATCATGTGACAACAATGCTGCTCCTTGCTTTTCTTTCAAACTGTGCCATTTCTGGTTGACACTGGTTCTGGTTTTCACACTTTTTCCTTCAAATTTAGGATATTCATGTTGCCATCTGTAAGAAGCCACTTGAGAAACCATCAAGTACAGGAGAATCTAAAGAGCCACATGAGGGTTTCGGCAGTCGTGGCCAGAATTAGAGAGCACAATTTTATGTATTTCTTAAAAAGAAACGAGCAGCAATAATGGTATTTAACATTTTTAATGCATATATCTTTTAAATAAATAGTTGTATTAATGTGTTTTGTGTTAAATGGGGTCAGTATGTCCATTTATTTATACAGAGCTATTGAGTTTTACAAGGCATCTGAGAATACAGACGTCTGGTATTCAGCGTTTCACTGGCCTTCTGCAGGAGTACAGTTTCAGCTGCTCCACTTGTCTCCCTGAAGACTCTGGACCGTAGACAAAACAGATTGGCACAGAACACGCAGGCTTAAGAGGGTAGCTTTGGATCTTTTATTATTTTGGCCTTCACCAAGTCTAGATTAATGCTGGTGATAGACGGCTACACATCTGTATCTTTACAACCCACAAACAGGCATTGATGTAGCTGTGAGGCAGCAGTACTGTAGTAATTCAGGCCTCAGCTGTGTTTCCTAGCCATAATAATAGATGTAATTACAGCAACTTACTAAGAGGGAATATGCACCATCTCATCAGTTTTTATGACCCTGATGTTCTTTAGTGACGTGATTGGTCTCGTTTGTCAGGTGAGGAGCTGGGCCTAGCCAATAACCTCCCACGTAACAAAATACATGCTGTCAAATATTGCTAGTGCTTCAGACACTGACCCTGACAAATCTGCCAACAGATGTACAGCTTCCAATTCCAGTCACAGTCCATTTAATCGGAGAACAAACTTGTAAATCTATTATCATATTGTCCAAGATCAAATTCTGAGACATATGACTAGGTCAAACGAGTGGAGACCTGCATTGACCATTTGTATTGTCAATGTTATGAATTTTCAAGATCTCCAGAGGATGACAGCCTTTAAATGAAAAACCTTACATTCAAAAAGTTTTCAGACCATAAAAGGGAAGTCAAAACATAATGAATTACCATGAGTTTCTGTGGCAGTCAGCAGTGGAGGAATCATAATGTTTTTGGTGACAACATGGCCTTTCCATAAGTGCCAATCTCAGGATAAACTCAACTGTTTTTACACCATTACTGGTAAGACTAAAAATGTTATTTCTTTTATATTGTGCAAAGTAAAGAACAATGCAGCCGATTGGGCTCCCGGCTTAAGATCATGGATAACCTTGCTTTATTAAAATTATTAAAACTAAATTATTTAATAAAATAATTATTAAACAACCTGAGGATGGGAGAGAATATGATCCAGATTTGAAACCTGGTATAACTAAGTAATCATGAATGTATCTTTCCATAGCAGATACTGCTAAGGTAAGATAATGGCTTGTTGCCTTTTGTCACATATAGCTCATGCTTTGTTCTCATGGTTTGTGACAACAAAATTGCCATCAAAGTCAAAATGCTTTTGTTATCATTAATTAGCTTGGTCTTGTTTCCTAACTGCGTCACAAGTTATACAGTAGGAGCTCAGCTGGAAGCTTCATGTTAATGTTAGCTGCCCTTCAGCTGACAGAATCAGCTTCGACTTCATACATTAACTCTAATAGCTGTATTCCCATTAACATGACAATCTGCAAGAAACAGATTGCTAATAAACTGCAAAATAAAAATACTGACAGCACTGTTTGGCAAAGTTATCGATGCTGTTAGCATGGTGGCTAACACTAGCGTTAATTACTCCGTTTAGGAATTATCATTTCGGCTGTGCTTTCAGACATGCTGTCAGTGTGCTAACCGAGCAATATTAGCCTTTACACAGAGCCACTTCGCTACACTTGTTAGATAATGTTTCATCAGTGTTGATTTGGGTTTGTAGCTGTGTGCTCATGGTTGAAAATGAATGTAAACAAAGCGGTGTGCCAGCAATGCAATGCGCCATGACGTAGTTGCTCCTTCTAGGGTAATGTTGGAAATCCGTCTAGTGTACAGAACGTATGGGGCTATAACCCCTTACACTTTAAAAACAAATCTAACTACAGTTGTCGGGGTTACATTTCCCTCTGAACTGGCAGACCCTCATTTTGGACGAGGTTTAGTTGGGTGTAGATCAGACAGCAGGCAGATTCCGAAGGCTCCAATACATCTCAAACCTAACTTAACTGTGCCCTTTTTTCCTAATGAGCTGTAGATAATGCTAAGTGTTTTTGGCAAGACATTGGTTTTACGAGTCACATTCAGCAATTCAAGTAATTAGAAATGAACTCAGTTCTTCTCTAGAGTGATCGTATTCTGCCCCAAGAAAAGTTGTGCAGCGAGATTGCGAAGGTGTTTTTTTAATCACAGCTCTGACAAGCAGGACTGACTTGTAAATAGCTGAGGGGATTCTGTGTGTGCATTCATGTTTCAACATGCAAATGTGTGTAACGATCACACCTGCACAAATGGTTTCATATCTCAATTAGACTTTCCACCTTATCACTATTAACAGCTGGTTTACTAAATGTATAATCTGTGACCCTCTTTTCTTTTCACATCAGCTATTTTGCATGACAAAAATGGAGGCAATTCAATATTTGGCTGGTATTTTATAAATCATACTATACTACTGACAAATCCAATTATGACCAACTACAGATGCCTTTTCTGAATGAAATGTATATGCATCTTCTAAAATGCTAGCTACCACTTTATAAGTTTTGTGACCTTTAAAACTGGAGTTGTTTGTTCCAGGAAGTAACCTCACAGCTCCTCTTGAAGAAGTGTGTTACTGTCTAGGCTGCCTGCTGCCAGATTTGTGCACTTCCTGGTCGGGACTGATTGATTGTATTAATGTAGAGACACCCTTTTTATGTTCTAAATGTGTTCAAACCATAGAAATAGAATGAGAGAAGAACAGACATTGAACGGTTTGCCATGGTTATTTGACTAGTTCAAGAAAATGGCGCTCAGCACTGTGCGTTGACCTTAGAAATATAATCTGTTAACCCGCTACAACGATCACAGTTCCTTGCAATGGCAACGGTAGACATACAAATGTCCGTTGCTCTGACCATCCTGCTATGTCGATTTGAACGAGAATGTCCATTCTACTCTCATTCTATTTTTATGGTCAAAACACATCTGACCACCTTGAGCGGTTTGGGAGAGGTTTAGAATTGAAGAATCAACACAAATTCCATTAGGATGAATGTAAGAAACACAAGGCCAAAATCATACCGTCCTCCATATACAGACTCTTTACAAGACTATCCATCAGGTTTACTCAGACATGCTGTTATCAGAGCAACAACTCCAATGTCCCCAATGGTTACACCCACATTTTAAAAAGATTCATGTTGATTTAGAGATTTTCCAGCCGTTGCAGAATTGCAAGAGTTGAGAAATGAAACCTGCTGTAACTTTGAGGAACCCAAATATGTAAAAAAAGAATAGGGAAAAAAATTATAACCAAAATTGTTCCCAAAATAGTGATTAGTAATAGTGGCCTACCTGAGTCCTGACTGGACTTGGACTCAGAGAGACTGACGGCAGAGGCATCTCGTGACTGGTCAATCATCCCGATGTTCACCTTGTGCTTGTAGGGGTCCAGAGCTCCGAGAAGACCCAGTACACGGATAGCCTGTTGGATCCAAACGTACAAACACAGTTAGCAATCTTCCACTGAATGTTAGCCCTCCACTGGAAAATCTGTCTAAGTTAGATAGTAAATGCTATAAACATATGCCTTGTAAATCTTTACAATCATTCCCCGAAAGAACCAAGCAGGTCTGCCTTATTGCATTATCCAAATTTTCTTCAAAACTTGCCATTTTCAGCGTGTAGCTTGCTAGCTCGAAGTTTGTTGTCGTTTCTCGTAGCAAAGGGATTTTGAGAACGGCAACACAAAGAGGGCAGACACCCTGCATGTGAGCCACGCGCCGGATGTCAGGCTTTATCCAGGAAATGTACTTTCATTGATCCAAAATGGATGCTATGACTTTTTTTTCAGTGTCCCCACTGGAATCTGTATCTGTATCTGAATCTGTAGTAACAGGGTTCATACGCATTTTAACCAATACTTTTCCATGACTTTTTGGCAAATTTCCATGACTATGTATTCCTGAAAATGTCAGTCGACATTAGACAATAAGAATACAAATCTGTGTTAAATGAATGACAATTTATGTGGTTCATAGTGGGATTTGTAATATCACGCCCCGAAGAGAACGTTAAGACGACGTGAAAATACATTTATTAATCACATATTATTATGCTGTGTTAAAAAAAATTCCATGACTTTTCCAAAACTTTCTGGGTCTTTTTTTTTTTCCCAAAACCTTTCCTGGAATTTGCATTTTTCAAATTCCATAACTGTCCTGTCCAGTTGCTGTCCTCTGTGAAGCAGTGTGTAGACTGAGAGTTTTTAATACCCAAAAGATAGATTTTCAGTGGGGTATTCCTTAATTAGAACAAAATGACAACATAAAAAAGTAAGCTAACACTCAACACAAATGCTTGCTGTAAACAGTTTGAAGTTTGTTCCTTCAAGGAGGGCAGAGGCTATGGCACAGAGTACAATATGTATTCGATCTAGACTAGCACTAAAAAGTGGATCCAAGGTACAAGAGTTGCTAGAGCTTAAGTCCGAGTACCACACACCAGACACAGTCTGACGCCAATGTAAAAGACGAGGGTAGAAACTTTGACAATTATCACTTACATCACAGCTCAAGAAATAGGAAAAGTTCTTTATAACTATGGAAAATGTGCACAGGCTCATACTGTATGTATTTGTGTGATTATAATTCACCAGTCAAAGTCAATACATCTAAACAGACCTTAATGTGTTTAGTATATGGTGACAGGTAGGGTTTCTGGCCACATGAGTCACAGAAGGACAGAGTTGGGTTCACATTGCTACTAAGAAAACGGTGGGGAAAAGAAGGGTGCATACCTCTCTCCTTATGCCCTGGTTTTGTTCCGTCTTGAGGAAGTTGAGCAGCACCTCCAGAAGGGAGGGGTACTTGCGGTAGGGCTCCACCACATAACCTGTACTAGCCACCTGCTGGCCCAGTGTCCACAGTGCCACCTGGTGGAGAGTCAGAAGCAGATTCTCTTTGAACAGAGAAGCATAAAGCATGTTTTGGATGTACTTTTCTTTGCATTTGCATTGTTACTTCGCCATCCTTGTAACAGAATGTCTACTTAGCAAACAATGCAACAGTTACTATATTTTGATTTTGAACTTATTGTTCATATTATTCAGTATTAACAGGGGTAAAAGGTTTGTCTCATCAATTCAATCTTCTTTTCAGTTCCTAATCGATAAGTCATAGGTTAATACTTTTAAATGATCCCTCCCTGTGTTAGCTCCGAGTCCTGGCACACAATGCTGTTTAAACAGTAAATACCAAAAGCACAATGCTTTAAAAATGCTTTCTGAGTGACTTAAAAAGGTTTCCAGAAATGGCATCCAGTTTTGTTTACTCCAGTAGACGTGTATTTACTGTGTCCAAGAAATAAATATTTTTCAGAACTTAGAGTAGTGCTGAGGAGAAATGAGAAAAGAAAATTAGGAACAGATGCACAAATGTTCTTGGCGTACCTGTCGTTTGGCCAATGAGGAGGAGTCCTGCAGCATGTCCATGATGATTGGAAAAAGCTCGTCCATCCACTTCCTCATCTCCAAGCCACTCACCTGGCAGGGCAGGCACAGAAGAACCAATCAAAACCGATGAAATCTCATATTATGTCCAATTTTCTGCCAGTAAGATCTTTTAAAATCTAAAAAAAAAGGACTGAATAATTACTTTTTACATTAAAATGGCTAGTGATCCAAGTGAACAATTTCAATCTGAATCAAACCATGTGTAATTTTGCTGTTATAAAAAGCATTTGTTTAATTATTCTGATGGCAAGCTTTAACACAGACAGCTCTAATATGGGGCGGATTCGTTAGGGTAGGGGTAGTCTGGATCAACAAAAGTACATTGCCAGGATAAGCCTGACAAGGCTTTGCCCCTCCCATGCTGCTATCTGTGTGTCAAAATCCCTTCGCTACTGGAAACAACAAGAACAACCTCTGAGGTAGCAAGCTAACATTACACGCTGAAAATTGCAAGTTTTGACGAAACCTTTAATCGTGCAATAAGGCAGGCCTGTTTGGTTCTTTTGGTGAATGATTGTAAAGGTTTACAAAGAATATGTTTACGGCATTTACCAGCTAATTGGGATGTTGCGGGGCCGATTGGTGGGGATTGCTATGAACAAAGCACAAACGGCGACACACTGGTAAGAGCATATTAGGTTCAACCATGTATCCAGCTAATTTAAATAACTCATGTTACTGTATTGTGTGAACAGTTAACTTCATTTCTTTTATGTGGCGTTTTCTTGTGTGAGCTGCCAATGGTTCACCAAAACAAGTGTCTTTCCTGGGATTATTTTGCAGAGGCACCGTCGCTGCGTCCGGAATTTAGCGCCACCAAAGACAACTGTGATTGGTCTAATGAAATGCAAACAACCCAGAACGTATCCTACTATCCTAGAATGTATCTGTGGTGTAGCCAGACCTTGCTCAACAGCGCTGTGGAGATAGGTCTGGCAATGTGAGACTAGATTAGGGAGGGTGCTTTGCTACAACATTTACTAGTGTCTTTTTTGATACTACCACTACAAATTACCAAATTTAGATTATTATTTTTTTTTTTATGCCACACATAGTGGCTTTAAGCTTGTATGCATTTTTTTTTAACAAATGAAGCATGCAAGTTGACATCGCATTTAGTGGTTCTCGTCTGTATTCCCTACATTTTTCTTTTGTCTTCCAGCTGGTTCCTGATCAGCGGGGCTTCTGCCTCTTCCTGCACTGAACTCAACTGTGAAAACTTGGTCTACCTGAGCGCCTCCTGCACTCTGTCTGAACTGCTGCAGAGTCTGCCTGCCTTTAACTGTGCTTTCCTGACTCCTCTAAGGGAGTAAGGCACATACATGGGTGGGGCTCCACTCTGAACTTTACAGCTCAGAAAAGGACATGCTCAGATTGCTTTCATTAAAACGGTTTAAGTGAGAGACTTTAAAAACTGCAATACTGTGCACTGGGCAACCAACTGTGCTCAGATTGATTGGGTTTCAAATCAGCAGCAGCTAGAAAATTAACAAACACAGGCTAATACTGTCTTCCTAAAGCTTCAAGTAATTGAAACAAACAATCAACCTTACCTGGGCCAACTCGCCGATGGTCGCCAGGACACTAATGACCACTCCAGGGTTGGGGTCTGGGTCTTTCAGCTTGAGGATTAGAGCCTACAAAAGTAAAGGGTAACGGGGTCACTTAACCCACTGAAACCCAGTGCTCCCCATCATTTTAATATTCAGGGAAAAAAAAGTCAGCTTTGGGAAATTAGATGGTAATGGACATAAAAAGACCTCCACATATTTTGCACTGGACTCCTATAACATTGTCTTTTTTATTTCACATTCTTCTTCCTTGTCAAAAACTGGCACCTACATGACCCACACAGACAGTTCGTAGCGGCTAACAGAGCTTCGAGCTGGTAGCCTCAAGCAGAGATGAGGGGTTTATCCAACTTTTTTCACATATGCAGTAGAACTCCCCAGGACTTGTAAACAGACTTTGATGTGTGGAATCTGTGGAGATCTCTTTTTACTTATTTAGAGAAAGCCTACGGAGTACAGACGCTCCTCTCAAGTAACAGCCTGGTACATTCATACACCTTCACAATGGAGAACTTGCAGACTTGTACCTTGAGGATGGGCTCCATATATGGCCGTATGAGGCGGGGGGCGTTGGAGACTAGATGGCCAAGCATACGAGCACTCTGCTCTTTGTTCCTGCCGACACCACTGTGCTCCAACTCTGTTAAGATCTGCAACAAAATTTAAAAACAGTGTCAAGTATAGCGTCTTCTCTATCTGGAATACATCTTAAAAGGTTAATGCATAGTGTACATAGTGGTGATAAGGGAGCAACATCCTGAAAAAGAAAACTTCACAAGGTCTTATAGAGGAATACTTTGGATGTTTAAACTGTGCATAATACCACAGCCTTTGCTGCCATCTAAAGGTGTCCAATTGAAACAACAGACAACAAGTGATCTTTTCAAGTAGAACATATATAGATGTGTGTGATGGTAAAAATCTAAATATTTTTATTCAACTTCCTTTCCTTTTATCTAACATCGTCTCCATTGACAGGAATAACCATACATGTTACGAATGTCTCGGACAGAAAGTTATGATGATTTCAACTACTCAAAAATGCTCTATTTTAAATGTGATTAAAAGCCCCTATGTGGATTTCTTAAGTGAGTAGCATATTTCAAATTATTCAGATGGCATGAGTTTTTAGGAAAGAAGGTTTTTTTTCCCTCCATGCCCATGTTGGTACATCGCCATGCCCGCAAAAAAACCTGCCTGGATAGACTGCAACCCCGAACTGAACTTTAATAATGAAAATTTGTCACTTGTACTACAGCTGTAAAACATCTGGCGTTGACCTTTTTGGGCATGTCAGTGTACCAAATCGGGTGAAGGACAAAAATGCCAAAAAGCGCCAATAAGGAGGAGAGAGAGTATGTTTCAATGTGTTCAGTTGAACCATATAGAACCTTCAACACAATAAACCATTAAACCAATCATACTGTGAGATCTGTAGTGTCTACCTGAATGAGCATCTTGCGTAGGAAGGGCATGACAAAGGCAGGGTTCATGCTGCTGAGGCGTCCGATTGTGCAGATGGCCAGCTCTCTGATCTCAAACACCTCATCATTTAGTGCAACAAACAGCGCCTGCAAGTTCTCAGCCTGGGCAAGGTGAGCGTCAAAGCGCTCATCAAGAGATGCCAGCACACAATATCGAATGTCTGGATCTGCAGGAGAACAGGAACAAGAAAAAGTATGACATTTTAACTCTTTTATCATTGTTATTACCTTTATCGTCAAGTGCCACCAATTTCAAAATGAAACTATGCTCAATAAACCCACATGGTACTACTATCCCTTTCCTCCACTTTTTTTTTTTTTTTTACCCTTTCATGTGTTACCTGGGTCAGTGATGCCAACAACTAACAGCTTGCTGAGCACATCTGCAACAACCTGCACAGCGGTCTGGCTGACAACATGGCCGCTGATCAGGTGGATGGAGGGGGTAAGGAGGCGTGAGCAGGTCCGAGCTGCCTCCATCCGGATTTCCTTGTGTTCACTGTTCAGGAAGTGATCAGCACAGTGGCGCACAAACTGGGTGAGGGAGTGTCCTGGTGAAAGAACAAAGAGTTACCCTGGGAGATTTAGCATTACAGCTAGAGTGCTGTAGTTTAGGGCAAATTAGGGCAGTAATACAGAATGCATGTAGAAGGCTTCAATTTCAATTGGTTTGGGATTTCAAAACTAAACTCTGGAGAAGGCTGGTGGTGGGCTGCAGTGCGAGTTGGTCAACAACTTGTATTCAAAGGACGAGCCAAAAATATTTAATTACTCATAACACCGGTCCAGTAGTGCAGTGTGACCATGCTTTATGATTTCTCTCGGGTTGTAATGCCTACATTTAAAATCATAATTTTCCTCCACTGACAGAATCAAGTGCGGTTTTCCCCTCCCTGTGTTTCTTAAGAAATAAATATAAAACTTGAATATGATGGTCCTGCTTTAAAGCTGTGTCTTTTGCAAGGTTCTTGCCTTCAAACTCAAAGCTTCCCAGCGTGCGCAGGGCCAGTGTGATGCTGCCTACGTCACTGGCCTCTGGGATGTTTGTGAGGCTTGGCGAGGACAGCTGGTGAGCCAAGCCTTTGGGCATGCCGGGGTGACGCAGCGGCTTGTGCATCAACACCAGGGAAAGCATCTTCAGCAGGCCGTCCTGGATGTCCTTCTTCAACTGGGGGATTTGGCGGCTCAGGTCGTACAGCACTGCTGTCAGCGCAGGACTACATGAAAAGGTCAAAAAGGACAAGATCTAACATGAAAAGACCCAAGAACTATGTTGTGTTGTGTTTATGAACAGACTCTATTTAATCCACTCCAGGCAATGGTAAAACCTTGTTAGTTGTTAGTGTTAATTTTTCAGCCTACCTCAGGCCCACAGCCAGCATAGGCTCCAGCAGCTCCTTGATGTCTGGTTGGATGCTGGGACCCATGGCTCTGGAGAGCATGCTGATACAGGTAAACACTGTGGCGTCCACCTGCATGGTCTTCTGTCTCCTGCACATGTGGAAGACGGGAAAATGAAAAAACATGCTCTCATGGTAGGTCTCTTTTCTTTTCATAGACAGTATCCCAAAATTATTTAAACTTTAAAAAATGTATGCATTTAATAAACTAGCACTTGGAGATTGAGGAGGGTCTCATCCAATATAACTGTGTAGCAAGACAGTAACTATTAAAATACAACAAAATAATAAAAGACAAATCAAACATAATATCTGAATGTGAAGAAATATTATGTACAGTATAACTGACTGAGACTAACTGTAGAGCCAATATCATGCATTTAAATACTAACTTGTGTGCAAAGTCCTTGGGTGGCAGGGCAGCCTTGATGATTTCAAGGATCTTTGTGAGGTAAGGCTGGATTTCTGCCCTGACGGCCACGACCAGCAGCCCCAGAGCCTGGAAAGCTGATGTCCTCTCCTTCTCCTTCTTCAGACTGGCCAGCAGGTAGCCCATAGTGTCTGAGAGGTACTGGTCTGCGCAGTGGATCAAACAAGTGCAAATGGTTAAACACAGAGGTAGGGCTTTGTATAGGCTGCAACACATGACTGTTGACACTGACAGTGAGAAACTACAAGCAATTTATTACTGCAAAGCCCATTGAAATCAGGACAGAGGAGTCTAAAAAGTATTGGTCATGACCTCGTTACATTTCTTGTCCATAAACACCAAAAAGCCCTGTTGATATAGTGCTGGGAAAAATACATGGCTGCATGTTACTGTATTAAAGATGGATTCAACTGGATTCAAACATTAACTTGTTCCACCTGTAAAGTTATTTGGCTGGAAGGCAGCAAGGCGTGGAAGGAGGTTGAGGATGGTCATCTGGATCAGAGGGTTTTTACTGGTCTTGTATTTCAGCACCCACCGACACACCTGGACAAAGCACATAATAAACGCCTGTGTCAACTATGATTTCTCTGGTGCTCAAAACAGCACTGGCCTTGTGTTGTTGACCTTATACACATACTTGTTGAATCTCTTCATGAGCCTGCTACAATGTTGTTGGAGCTAAGTAACACTAAGTTTGAACTTCTTGACTGTCAAAAATGACATCTCTATTCAAAATGAGACTTTTGATGGAAAGAGGACTTCCAGCTTACTAGTCCTATGAAGTGGTTTGTACTTGGCCATCTTCATGGACTACTGGTCAGATGAAAGCCCTGGATAAATATAGAGCTGAAAAAACAAATTGAATTGACAAATGAAATAGTCTTTCTTGTTTTCAATTTGTTCTCAAAGATACTTCTTCTCACATATCATATTTTTAAGTTATCTAAGACTTAGCAGCTCATACTCGTAACCAAAGCAGCATGCTGATTCCAAGACGAAAGTGAAGGCCACAGCGTGAGCCACTGTCGAAACAATCCTTCTAACAGTCACAGACTAAGATATTGATAAACAACCATATCATCCCAAACTGTTATTAGGAGTGGACAAAGTAAACTTTATAAAATGATGTATGCCAAGATAACAACACCATACGCTATGGTCTAAAATACACCACAGATTTAAAGGAATTCCCTCAAGGCGTTAGTGACATATCGCCTTTACGAGAAAGGGACGGACGGACAACCCAAAAACAGGCATACAACCCATTTATTAACATAATACTTGTCAGAGCAAGCAATTACCCATACAACTGTAAAATCTACCTGGTCGAATCGTTCCTCCATCAGCTCACGGCAGTATCGACTCTCCACCAGCAAGCTCTTGGTAGGTGCCGGCGTGGCTCCGAAGCTGAGGTAGCCCTGAGGCGTGCTGTAGCCCAGCAGGCCCAGGAGGGCGTTTGACTGCTGTGGCTGCACCGACTGGAAGCTAGTAAAGGGTGTGATGTGTCGGGGCTTGGCTCCGAATCCCATCATCTCCTTGCAGTACTTATCATGGACCAGCTGCTGCTGCGTGATCTCCTCCATCTCTTCACGCATGCGCTGTCATAGACACAAGACAGTGAGAGGAATGTTTTGCTTGTGGACGCGAGAATGTTTCCACAGTAAATGGAGCCCTTACCTCGCCCTCCATGCTGCTGATGCGAACCAGCTCGTTTAGGATCAGAAGAGCACCGTGGACCCTGTCGTCACGATTCATCCCTTTCTCTTTGGCCAAAGTCTCGTCGAAGCCTTTCTCTGCCTCCTCAAAGGTTTGCTGTCACAGTAAAGACAAACACTCATGTTGCCTATTACAAGGACTTTTTTTTTTTTTTGCCCTAGTAGGGCTTTTGGTTACAAATAAAAATACAGGTTTACATTATTATTATTATTAAAAGTACAATAAAGATGAAATAAAAAGAAATGAAATGAAAATGGAAGGAAAGTATACAATGAGAGCACAGTGTAAAAACTAAATATGAGAGCAAGATTGTTCCCGAATTAGCCACAATTAGTTTTTTTTGTTGTTTTTTTAAAAAGTGGCTAATGTTGGGATACATTTCAAGTGGTCTGGCAAAAAATTCCATAATTTTTCCCCTTTTACTGAAAATGCAGTTTGGGCAAATGATGTTCTATGGAAAGGGATGCTACAATTGCCTTTTAACGCTGCTCGGGTGATGGTTCTGGTACCACTTTGCTGTTTTATTATTGTTCTGCAAAGGGGAAGGGGAGCAGCGTTATTTAGGTATTTAAAGACCAATTTAACAAAATGCAGGGAGATAAAATTAGAAAAGCTTAAAATCTTATGTTTACTTAAAATTTGGCAGTGATGATACCTTATTCTCTTCTTGTCTAGGACTTTCAAAGCTCGGTTATATAGACACTCTGTGGTGTTAACTGATGTCTGGTGAGCTTGGGACCATGTGGTCAAGCCATACGATATGTGTGAGAGAATCATAGAATTAAAAAAAAAAAATAATACAACCATAAAATGAGATACGTTTTACCCTGGTAAACACATGTAGGGGAGAGACTTCTTTAGGACGATAGAGTGGAATGTCTTACTTTGTACCACTGTGGTTTCTGCATTTCCTTGGTCTCCCTCTGTGTGGTGAGGATGAGAGAGGCTCGCAGTGCAGATACTGCCCCTTCTCGGATGGCCTGCTTGGGGTCCCACACTGCGTAAAAGATGTTGTCAAAGAAGGGCTGCACTTGCTGAAAGAAAAAGGTGGGTGCGCTCACAGCCAGCTCCCTCAACACCAACACCTAGGAAAGACAAAAAATAATTTCATGGCTGGTTATAAATTGCCTTTCTTGGGTTTTATTTCTTTCCAGTGTAAATATATGTCAATATTGTGATTTCAGAAATCGCTCAGCAGTTATTGTATTATTCCCGAGCTCTAAAGTTCAACACTTAAAAATTGTGTGAAATGTTGCACCTTCCAAGTAATTGTCATAGTGTGACCTTCAATGTCAACAACTAACAACTTCTTTAAAGCAAGCTTGGCAACCATAATCTCTTCTCTCCATGCTGATAAAACATAATCTTGAATTTGTTTTACCAAAAGAATGTTATATTAAGTTACTAAAATTCTGTTTCTATTCACCATCAAACAGTCAAGTCAAGGAAAATGCAGCGAAAAGACTGTGAGAGATGTGTTTGGACAAAACTGTCACTTAAATGAAAGTACTCCAGATATCTTTGTGATTATGATTACTCCTATAATAAGCATGAAAGCATTTACATAATTGGATGCTTGCTCACATTACTGTTATTAATCACATTATGACTAGATTGTTGGTATACATAACATAGCAAGAGTGGCTTCTAATTAGAGCTGCACTAGTTAACTGTATAGAAAATACACTTGAAAATACGCAATCTAACAGTATCTAAACTCAACCAACTAAGAAGCCATCGGTTTGCCGTTTTTTGGCATGAAATCAAACAAACACGAATATCTAAACTTTAAAGGCTTATAAAGGTTAATAGCAGCACTCATGCCAAATATTTTGGTGGCCCTAAACATTTTCATAACTTCTGCTGATGTCTGCACAGAGTCAGCATGAATGGCTGTCCATAAAAACATCAGCAAACTTTTTTTTTTTTAAGGGGGCCAGTTCCTGACACTCATATTTGAAAATTTCCCAAGTTAGAAAATCCATCACAAAAAGCCTACATTAGATTTGATCATTTTAGAATGACTTCCCTGTGCAGGGTTTTAATAACAGACTCCTCACTGCATCAGAGAATAGTTGCAGATAAGATAAACAAGGCCAGAGTGCATGTGTGTTACAGACTAACTAATCACTCACATCTACTGTTTAACAACTGACAAGCTCAAACACATCCACATCTTCCTGTTTGGTGTAAACAGGAAGATGTTTACACTCTATCCTTGAACCGGCGACCATCCGGTTCCCAAGCCAAGCCCCTATGGACTGAGCTACTGCCGCCCTCCAACCTATTTAAGCTAGGTTTAAAACTGTTATGTTTGTATTTTGACAAACACAAAAACTAAGTTGATACTGAAGAACAGTC